>NC_083446.1:8827206-8908281 GCF_020745735.1 Hemiscyllium ocellatum
ATACACTCATCCAAAACACACATTCACACAGATACACACACCGACACTACACACTCACACAGACACACACACGCGCACACAGGCACACACACTCACATAGACACACACACCGAGACTACATACTCACTCAGACACACACAGACACTCACCCGCGCACAGACACGCACACTCACACTCACACTCACATAGACACACACACCGACACTACACACTCACACACACAGACACGCACACACAAAAACACAGACACTACACACTCACACAGACACACATGCACACAGACATACACACACTCTCACACACACACATGCTTACCCACACACACACACACACACATACACACACACACTCACCTGGGTTCCTGAAAATCTCCACAAAGACCCTTGGGCCATCAAACATTTCCCAAGGTAGCACTGGGTTAGATACAGAGTAAAGCTCCCTCTACATTGTCCCCCATCAAACACTCCCCAGGACAGGGACAGCACGGGGTTAGATACAGAGTAAAGCTACCTCTACATTGTTCCCCATCAAACACTCCCCAGGACAGGGACAGCACGGGGTTAGATACAGAGTAAAGCTTCCTCTACGCTATCCCCATCAAACACTCCCCAGGACAGGGACAGCACGGGGTTAGATACAGAGTAAAGCTCCCTCTACGCTATCCCACTCAAACACTCCCCAGGACAGGGACAGCACTGGGTTAGATGCAGAGTAAAGCTCCCTCTACACTGTCCTCCATCAAACACTCCCCAGGACAGGGACAGCATGGGGTTAGATACAGAGTAAAGCTACCTCTACACTGTCTCCTCTCAAACACTCCCCAGGACAGGAACAGCACAGGATGAGATACAGAGTAAAGCTCCCTCTACACTGTCCTCCATCAAACACTCCCCAGGACAGGGACAGCACTGGGTTAGATGCAGAGTAAAGCTCCCTCTACACTGTCTCCTCTCAAACACTCCCCAGGACAGGAACAGCACAGGATGAGATACAGAGTAAAGCTCCCTCTACACTGTCCTCCATCAAACACTCCCCAGGACAGGGACAGCACAGGGTGAGATATAGAGTAAAGCTCCCTCTACACTGTCCTCCATCAAACACTCCCCAGGACAGGGACAGCACAGGGTTAGATACAGAGTAAAGCTTCCTCTACACTGTCCCCTTCAAACACTCCCCAGGACAGGGGCAGCACGGGGTCAGATACAGAGTAAAGCTCCCTCTACACAGTCCCCCATCAAACACTCCCCAGGACAGGGAAAGCACGAGGTTAGATAGAGTAAAGCTCCCTCTCCACCATTGTCAATCAAGCCCTCCCTGGAACAGGGGGTCAGATATGGAAGGAAGTTCCTGGCTGTGTTTGATGTTGGTTGGTAGGGGATGGGCGGGTGTGGTGCCAATCGGATAAACCCCGTTGCTTTGTGTTCCCGTACAGCTGGCACCACGTACATCTTCGGCCGGGGCGGTGCCTCCATCACGTACACGTGGCCTCCCAACGACCGACCGAGCACCCGAGCTGACCGCCTGGCCGTCGGCTTCAGCACGCAGCAGAAAGACGCCATCTTGGTGCGCGTGGACAGTGCCTCGGGCCTGGGTGACTACCTACAGCTGCAAATAGTAAGTCCTTTCCCCTCTCTGAACTGGTGCGGTGGCGATCGGGCTGTTCGTTTTGGGAGGATGTTGGCTCTGTGTTGGGCCGTTGTGGCGCCATTTCCTTGGTCGGCTATTGCCATTGGTTGGCCAAGATGGCGGGAGTAGGCCTAAGCTGTTTTGAGGTTGGCAGAAATTTCTTCCGAGTTCTCCCACGGAGTTGTTCGGTCTTGCGCAATTGGTGCGTGGGCCCTCGTGGTTTCAGCAAACTGATGTCAGTCCCTCACAGGCCGAGAGTTGTTTCCATGCTCACGGGCGGAGGTTGAAGGGTCGCGATGTTGGAGTAAATGTCATGCCAAGCAGCGTTGACCGCGCGTCCGATGAGCTGCCGGGAAAAGGTTCAGTGTTGTCGGTGTCAGGAGTTCGAGCCGCTCGGGAATACAGTGGGAGCGGTTTTCCCATGTAGCGCAGGTGTCTGTGCCCATGTCAGAGGGTAAGTGGAAAGCCACACCACATCTTGCCAGTTTGACGGCTGTCTGACTCATGGCAGTTTCAGTCAGCACTGATAGTGTTCCAGACCCACGGTGAGGTGTTGGGAATTTTCACAAGGGGCTTTTGAAAGGTTGCAGGTGGTGATGGAGGTCGTGGTGTGTTGGGCTGCTCGGAGAACAGTCTCTGAGAATGCGTGTTGATGCGGATCAGTGTTTTTGCTGTCGTACTGACTGCTTCAGTGTGCTGATGTCGCCATGATTATGTACGGATGGAGACAGTTCACCCTCGGGAGGGCTCCACCATGTCTGTGCAACTGCAGCACAGAGCGAGAGGTGAACTGGATTCAACTTAACATCAACGCGAATCCTAATCCAAATAATGTTTCTAACCCGAATACTAGCCATGTCCCGAAAACAACATTAACTCTGACTGTAACAGGTATCCACTACATAAACATCTCAACCTGTTACAGACGGGGATTAGTCACTGATATGGACTAGATGCCGATATGGACTCACACAGATGTGAAATGGGTTACAGTTATGGACTAGATACTGATATGGATTCAGTACAGATGTGGAATGAGTTACAGATATGGACTAGATACCGATATGGACTGGGTACAGATGTAGAATGGGTTACAGGTATGGACTAGATACCGATACGGACTCAGTACGGATGTGGAATGGGTTACAGATATGGATTAGATTCCGATATGGACTCAGTACGGATGTGGAATGGGTTACAGATCTGGACTAGATACCGATATGGACTCAGTACGGATATGGAATGGGTTACAGATATGGACTAGATATCAATATGGACTCAGTACAGGTGTGGAATGGGTAACACATATGGACTAGATACCGATATGGACTTGGTACGGATTTGGAATGGGTTACAGATATGGACGAGATACCGATATGGAGTCAGTGCAGCTTTGGAATGGGTTACAGATATGGACTAGATACCGATATGGACTCTGTACGGATTTGGAGTGGGTTGCAGATATGGGCTGGATACAGATATGGACTCGATACGGATGTGGAATGGGTTACAGCTATGGACTAGATAACAATATGGACTCGGTACAGATGTGGAATGGGTTACAGATACGGACTAGATACCGATATGGACTCGGTACGGATGTGGAATGGGTTACAGTTATGGACTAGATACTGATATGGGTTCAGTACGGATATGGAATGGGTTACAGATATGGACTAGATACCGATATGGACTCAGTACGGATGTGGAATGGGTTACAGTTATGGACTAGATACCGATATGGACACAGTACGGATGTGGAATGGGTTACAGATATGGACTAGATACCGATATGGACTCGGTACAGATGTGGAATGGGTTACAGATACGGACTAGATACCGATATGGACTCGGTACGGATGAGGAATGGGTTACACATATGGACTAGATACTGATATGGACTCTGTACAAATGTGGAATGGGTTACAGATATGGACTAGGTACCGATATTGACTCGGTACAGATGTGGAATGGGTTACAGAAACGGACTAGATACCGATATGGACTCAGTATGGATATGGAATGGGTTACAGATATGGACTAGATACCGATATGGACTCGATACGGATGTGAAATGGGTTACAGATATGGACGAGATACTGATATGGGCTTAGTACGGATATGGAATGGGTTACAGATATGGACTAGATACCGATATGGACTCAGTACAGATGTGAAATGGGTTACAGATATGGACTAGATACCGATATGGACTCAGTACAGATGTGGAATGGGTTACAGATATGGACTAGATGCCGATCTGGACTCAGTATGGATGTGGAATGGGTTACAGATATGGACTAGATACCGATATGGACTCAGTACGGATGTGGAATGGGTTACAGTTATGGACTAGATACTGATATGGACTCAGTACGGATGTGGAATGGGTTACAGATATGGACTCAGTCCAGATGTGGAATGGGTTACAGATATGGACTAGATACCGTTATGGTCTCTGTACAGATGTGGAATGGGTTACAGATACGGACTAGATACCGATATGGACTCGGTACGGATGTGGAATGGGTTACAGATACGGACTAGATACCGATATGGACTCAGTACGGATGTGGAATGGGTTACAGTTATGGACTAGATACTGATATGGACTCTGTACAAATGTGGAATGGGTTACAGATATGGACTAGATACCGATATTGACTCCGTACGGATTTGGAATGGGTTACAGATATGGACGAGATATCGATATGGAGTCAGTGCAGATTTGGAATGGGTTACAGATATGGACTAGATACCGATATGGACTCTGTACGGATTTGGAGTGGGTTGCAGATATGGGCTGGATACAGATATGGACTCGATACAGATGTGGAATGGGTTACAGCTATGGACTAGATAACAATATGGACTCGGTACAGATGTGGAGTGGGTTACAGATATGGACTAGATACCGATATTGACTCCGTACGGATCTGGAATGGGTTACAGATATGGACTAGATACTGATATGGGCTCAGTACGGATATGGAATGGGTTACAGATATGGACTAGATACCGATATGGACTCAGTACGGATGTGGAATGGGTTACAGTTATGGACTAGATACCGATATGGACTCGGTACAGATGTGGAATGGGTTACAGAAACGGACTAGATACCGATATGGACTTGGTACGGATGAGGAATGGGTTACACATATGGACTAGATACTGATATGGACTCAGTACGGATGTGGAATGGGTTATAGTTATGGACTAGATACCGATATGGACACAGTACGGATGTGGAATGGGTTACAGGTATGGACTAGATACCGATATGGTCTCAGAACGGATGTGGAATGGGTTACAGATATGGACTAGATACCGATATGGTCTCAGAACGGATGTGGAATGGGTTACAGATATGGACTAGATACCGATATGGACTCAGTACGGATGAAGAATGGGTTACAGATATGGACTAGATACCGATATGGACTCGGTACGGATGTGGAATGGGTTACAGATATGGACTAGATACCGATATGGACTCAGTACGGATGTGGAATGGGTTACACTTATCTGTACTGAGTCCATATCGGTATCTCGTCCATAACTGTAACCCATTCCACATCCGCACAACCACCACGCCGCATGCGTCTCCACCCCCACGCCAATCTCCGTCACCATGTCTAACCCCGCCACCACGCCGACCTCCACTCGGACTCAGCACCGCCTTCCGAACCTGCAATCTTCTGCATGACCTCTCCGCCCCCACGCCCACTCCGGCCTATCACCCTCACCTGGACCTCCTTCCACCTATCACATTTCCAACTCTCCTCCCCCAAGTCCCTCCTCCCTACCTTTTATCTTAGCCTGCTTGGCACCCTCTCCTCATTCCTGAAGAAGGGCTCATGCCTGAAATGTCAATTCTCCTGCTCCTTGGATGCTGCCTGACCTACTGCGCTTTTCCAGCAACACATTTTCTGCGCAGGGTTACAGTTATGGACTATTACCGTTATGGACTCTGTATGGATGTGGAATGGGCTCCAGATATGGACTAGATACCGTTATGGACTCTGTATGGATGTGGGATGGGTAACAGGTATGGACTAGATGCCGTTATGGACTCCGTATGGGTGTGGAATGGGCTACAGATATGGACTAGATACTGATATGGACTCCGTACGAATGTGGAATGGGTTACAGATATGGACTAGATACTGATATGGACTCCGTACGGATGTGGAATGGGTTACAGATATGGACTAGATACTGATATGGACTCTGTACGGATTTGGAGTGGGTTGCAAATATGGGCTGGATACAGATATAGACTCGATACAGTTGTGGAATGGGTTACAGCTATGGACTAGATAACAATATGGACTCGGTATGGATGTGGAATGGGTTACAGATATGGACTAGATACTGATATGGACTCAGTACAGATGTGGAATGGGTTACAGATACGGACTAGATACCGATATGGACGCAGTACGGATGTGGAATGGGTTACAGGTATGGACTAGATACTGATATGGACTCGGAACAGATGTGGAATGGGTTACAGATACGGACTAGATACCGATATGGACTCGGTACGGATGAGGAATGGGTTACAGATATGGACTAGATATCGATATGGACTCAGTACGGATGTGGAGTAGGTTACAGATATGGACTAGATACTAATATGGACTCAGTACAGGTGTTGAATGGGTAACACATATGGACTAGATACCGATATGGACTTGGTACGGATTTGGAATGGGTTACAGATATGGACGAGATACCGATATGGAGTCAGTGCAGATTTGGAATGGGTTGCAGATATGGACTAGATACCGATATGGACTCTGTACGGATTTGGAGTGGGTTGCAGATATGGGCTGGATACAGATATGGACTCGATACGGATGTGGAATGGGTTACAGCTATGGACTAGATAACAATATGGACACGGTACGGATGTGGAATGGGTTACAGGTATGGACTAGATACCGATATGGACTCGGAACAGATGTGGAATGGGTTACAGATATGGACTAGATATCGATATGGACTCAGTACGGATGTGGAGTAGGTTACAGATATGGACTAGATACTAATATGGACTCAGTACAGATGTGGAATGGGTTCTAGTTATGGACTAGATACCGATATGGGCTCAGTACGGATATGGAATGGGTTACAGATGTGGACTAGATATCAATATGGACTCAGTACACGTGTGGAATGGGTAACACATATGGAGTAGATACCGATATGGACATGGTACGGATTTGGAATGGGTTACAGATATGGACTAGATACCGATATGGACTCGGTACAGATGTGGAATGGGTTACAGATATGGACTAGATACCGATATGGACTCGGTACGGATGAGGAATGGGTTACACATATGGACTAGATACTGATATAGACTCGATACGGATGTGGAATGGGTTACAGATATGGACTAGATACTGATATGGGCTCAGTACGAATATGGAATGGGTTACAGATATGGACTAGATACCGATATGGACTCAGGACGGATGTGGAATGGGTTACAGATATGGACTAGATACTGATATGGGCTCAGTACGGATATAGAATGGGTTTCAGATATGGACTAGATACCGATATGGACTCGGTACAGATGAGGAATGGGTTACAGATATGGACTAGATACCGATATGGACTCAGTACGGATGTGGAATGGGTTACAGTTATCTGTACTGAGTCCATATCGGTATCTAGTCCATAACTGTAACCCATTCCACATCCGCACAACCACGACGCCGCATACGTCTCCACCCCCACGCCAATCTCCGTCACCATGTCTAACCCCGCCCCCACGCCGATCTCCACTCGGACTCAGCACTGCCTTCCGAACCTGCAATCTTCTGCATGACCTCTCCGCCCCCACGCCCACTCCGGCCTATCACCCTCACCTGGACCTCCTTCCACCTATCGCATTTCCAACGCTCCTCCCCCAAGTCCCTCCTCCCTACCTTTTATCTTAGCCTGCTTGGCACCTCTCCTCATTCCTGAAGAAGGGCTCATGCCTGAAATGTCGATTCTCCTGCTCCTTGGATGCTGCCTGACCTACTGCGCTTTTCCAGCAACACATTTTCTGCGCAGGGTTACAGTTATGGACTAGATACCGTTATGGACTCTGTATGGATGTGGAATGGGCTCCAGATATGGACTAGATACCGTTATGGACTCCGTATGGGTGTGGAATGGGCTACAGATATGGACTAGATGCCGATATGGATTCAGTACGGATGTGGAATGGGTTACAATTATGGACTAGATACCGATATGGACTCAGTACAGATGTGGAATGGGTTACAGATATGGACTCAGTCCAGATGTAGAATGGGTTACAGGTATGGACTAGATATCGATATGGACTCAGTACGAATGTGGAGTAGGTTACAGATATGGACTATATACTAATATGGACTCAGTACAGATGAGGAATGGGTTCTAGTTATGGACTAGATACCGATATGGGCTCAGTACGGATATGGAATGGGTTACAGATATGGACTAGATATCAATATGGACTCAGTACACGTGTGGAATGGGTAACACATATGGAGTAGATACCGATATGGACATGGTACGGATTTGGAATGGGTTACAGATATGGACTAGATACCGATATGGAGTCTGTGCAGATTTGGAATGGGTTACCAATACGGACTAGATACCGATATGGACTCGGTACAGATGAGGAATGGGTTACCAATACGGACTAGATACCGATATGGACTCGGTACGGATTTGGAGTGGGTTGCAGATATGGGCTGGATACAGATATGGACTCGATACGGATGTGGAATGGGTTACAGCTATGGACTAGATAACAATATGGACTCGGTATGGATGTGGAATGGGTTACAGATATGGACTAGATACCGATATGGACTCGGTACGGATGAGGAATGGGTTACACATATGGACTTGATTCCGCTATGGACTCATTACAGATGTAGAATAGGTCACAGATATGGACTAGAGACCAATAAGGACTCGGTACAGATGTGGAATGGGTTACAGATATGGACTAGATACCGATATGGACTCGATACAGATGTGGAATGAGTTACAGATATGGACTAGATATCAATATGGACTCAGTACAGGTGTTGAATGGGTAACACATATGGACTAGATACCGATATGGACTTGGTACGGATTTGGAATGGGTTACAGATATGGACAAGATACCGATATGGAGTCAGTGCAGATTTGGAATGGGTTACAGATATGGACTAGATACCGATATGGACTCTGTACGGATTTGGAGTGGGTTGCAGATATGGGCTGGATACAGATATGGACTCGATACGGATGTGGAATGGGTTACAGCTATGGACTAGATAACAATATGGACTCGGTATGGATGTGGAATGGGTTACAGATATGGACTAGATACCGATATGGACTCGGTACAGATGTGGAATGGGTTACAGATATGGACTAGATACCGATATGGACTCAGTACAGATGTGAAATGGGTTACAGATATGGACTAGATACCGATATGGACTCAGTACAGATGTGGAATGGGTTACAGATATGGACTAGATGCCGATCTGGACTCAGTATGGATGTGGAATGGGTTACAGATATGGACTAGATACCGATATGGACTCAGTACGGATGTGGAATGGGTTACAGTTATGGACTAGATACTGATATGGACTCAGTACGGATGTGGAATGGGTTACAGATATGGACTCAGTCCAGATGTGGAATGGGTTACAGATATGGACTAGATACCGTTATGGACTCTGTACAGATGTGGAATGGGTTACAGATACGGACTAGATACCGATATGGACTCGGTACGGATGTGGAATGGGTTACAGATACGGACTAGATACCGATATGGACTCAGTACGGATGTGGAATGGGTTACAGTTATGGACTAGATACTGATATGGACTCTGTACAAATGTGGAATGGGTTACAGATATGGACTAGATACCGATATTGACTCCGTACGGATTTGGAATGGGTTACAGATATGGACGAGATATCGATATGGAGTCAGTGCAGATTTGGAATGGGTTACAGATATGGACTAGATACCGATATGGACTCTGTACGGATTTGGAGTGGGTTGCAGATATGGGCTGGATACAGATATGGACTCGATACAGATGTGGAATGGGTTACAGCTATGGACTAGATAACAATATGGACTCGGTGCAGATGTGGAGTGGGTTACAGATATGGACTAGATACCGATATTGACTCCGTACGGATCTGGAATGGGTTACAGATATGGACTAGATACTGATATGGGCTCAGTACGGATATGGAATGGGTTACAGATATGGACTAGATACCGATATGGACTCAGTACGGATGTGGAATGGGTTACAGTTATGGACTAGATACCGATATGGACTCGGTACAGATGTGGAATGGGTTACAGAAACGGACTAGATACCGATATGGACTTGGTACGGATGAGGAATGGGTTACACATATGGACTAGATACTGATATGGACTCAGTACGGATGTGGAATGGGTTATAGTTATGGACTAGATACCGATATGGACACAGTACGGATGTGGAATGGGTTACAGGTATGGACTAGATACCGATATGGTCTCAGAACGGATGTGGAATGGGTTACAGATATGGACTAGATACCGATATGGTCTCAGAACGGATGTGGAATGGGTTACAGATATGGACTAGATACCGATATGGACTCAGTACGGATGTGGAATGGGTTATAGTTATGGACTAGATACCGATATGGACACAGTACGGATGTGGAATGGGTTACAGGTATGGACTAGATACCGATATGGACTCGGTACAGATGTGGAATGGGTTACAGATACGGACTAGATACCGATATGGACTCGGTACGGATGAGGAATGGGTTACACATATGGACTAGATACCGATATGGACTCAGTACGGATGTGGAATGGGTTACACTTATCTGTACTGAGTCCATATCGGTATCTCGTCCATAACTGTAACCCATTCCACATCCGCACAACCACCACGCCGCATGCGTCTCCACCCCCACTCCAATCTCCGTCACCATGTCTAACCCCGCCACCACGCCGACCTCCACTCGGACTCAGCACCGCCTTCCGAACCTGCAATCTTCTGCATGACCTCTCCGCCCCCACGCCCACTCCGGCCTATCACCCTCACCTGGACCTCCTTCCACCTATCACATTTCCAACTCTCCTCCCCCAAGTCCCTCCTCCCTACCTTTTATCTTAGCCTGCTTGGCACCCTCTCCTCATTCCTGAAGAAGGGCTCATGCCTGAAATGTCAATTCTCCTGCTCCTTGGATGCTGCCTGACCTACTGCGCTTTTCCAGCAACACATTTTCTGCGCAGGGTTACAGTTATGGACTATTACCGTTATGGACTCTGTATGGATGTGGGATGGGTAACAGGTATGGACTAGATGCCGTTATGGACTCCGTATGGGTGTGGAATGGGCTACAGATATGGACTAGATACTGATATGGACTCCGTACGAATGTGGAATGGGTTACAGATATGGACTAGATACTGATATGGACTCCGTACGGATGTGGAATGGGTTACAGATATGGACTAGATACTGATATGGACTCGGTACGGATTTGGAGTGGGTTGCAAATATGGGCTGGATACAGATATAGACTCGATACAGTTGTGGAATGGGTTACAGATATGGACTCAGTCCAGATGTAGAATGGGTTACAGGTATGGACTAGATATCGATATGGACTCAGTACGAATGTGGAGTAGGTTACAGATATGGACTATATACTAATATGGACTCAGTACAGATGAGGAATGGGTTCTAGTTATGGACTAGATACCGATATGGGCTCAGTACGGATATGGAATGGGTTACAGATATGGACTAGATATCAATATGGACTCAGTACACGTGTGGAATGGGTAACACATATGGAGTAGATACCGATATGGACATGGTACGGATTTGGAATGGGTTACAGATATGGACTAGATACCGATATGGAGTCTGTGCAGATTTGGAATGGGTTACCAATACGGACTAGATACCGATATGGACTCGGTACAGATGAGGAATGGGTTACCAATACGGACTAGATACCGATATGGACTCGGTACGGATTTGGAGTGGGTTGCAGATATGGGCTGGATACAGATATGGACTCGATACGGATGTGGAATGGGTTACAGCTATGGACTAGATAACAATATGGACTCGGTATGGATGTGGAATGGGTTACAGATATGGACTAGATACCGATATGGACTCGGTACGGATGAGGAATGGGTTACACATATGGACTTGATTCCGCTATGGACTCATTACAGATGTAGAATAGGTCACAGATATGGACTAGAGACCAATAAGGACTCGGTACAGATGTGGAATGGGTTACAGATATGGACTAGATACCGATATGGACTCGATACAGATGTGGAATGAGTTACAGATATGGACTAGATATCAATATGGACTCAGTACAGGTGTTGAATGGGTAACACATATGGACTAGATACCGATATGGACTCGGTACAGATGAGGAATGGGTTACAGATATGGACTAGATACCGATATGGACTCTGTACGGATTTGGAGTGGGTTGCAGATATGGGCTGGATACAGATATGGACTCGATACGGATGTGGAATGGGTTACAGCTATGGACTAGATAACAATATGGACTCGGTATGGATGTGGAATGGGTTACAGATATGGACTAGATACCGATATGGACTCGGTACAGATGTGGAATGGGTTACAGATACGGACTAGATACCGATATGGACTCGGTACGGATGAGGAATGGGTTACACATATGGACTAGATTCCGCTATGGACTCAATACAGATGTGGAATGAGTTACAGATATGGACTAGATATCAATATGGACTACGTACAGGTGTTGAATGGGTAACACATATGGACTAGATACCGATATGGACTTGGTACGGATTTGGAATGGGTTACAGATATGGACGAGATACCGATATGGACTCGGTACGGATGTGGAATGGGTTACAGATACGGACTAGATACCGATATGGACTCGGTACGGATGAGGAATGGGTTACAGGTATGGACTAGATACCGATATGGACTCGGTACAGATGTGGAATGGGTTACAGATATGGACTAGATACCGATATGGACACAGTACGGATGTGGAATGGGTTACAGTTATGGACTAGATACCGATATGGACACAGTACGGATGTGGAATGGGTTACAGGTATGGATTAGATACCGATATGGACACAGTACGGATGTGGAATGGGTTACAGGTATGGACTAGATACCGATATGGACTCGGAACAGATGTGGAATGGGTTACAGATACCGACTAGATACCGATATGGACTCGGTACGGATGAGGAATGGGTTACACATATGGACTAGATACTGATATAGACTCGATACGGATGTGGAATGGGTTACAGTTATCTGTACTGAGTCCATATCGGTATCTCGTCCATAACTGTAACCCATTCCACATCCGCACAACCACCACGCCGCATGCGTCTCCACCCCCACGCCAATCTCTGTCGCCATGTCTAACCCCGCCCCCACGCCGACCTCCACTCGGACTCAGCACCGCCTTCCGAACCTGCCATCTTCTCCGCCCCCATCCCCACTCCGGCCTATCACCCTCACCTTGAAGGGCTCATGCCTGAAATGTCAATTCTCCTGCTCCTTGGATGCTGCCTGACCTACTGCGCTTTTCCAGCAACACATTTTCTGCGCAGGGTTACAGTTATGGACTAGATACCGTTATGGACTCTGTATGGATGTGGGATGGGTAACAGGTATGGACTAGATGCCGTTATGGACTCCGTATGGGTGTGGAATGGGCTACAGATATGGACTATATGTCGATATGGACTACGTACGGATGTGGAATGGGTTACAGATATGGACTAGATACTGATATGGGCTCAGTACGGATATGGAATGGGTTACAGATATGGACTAGATACCGATATGGACTTGGTTCGGATTTGTAATGGGTTACAGATATGGACGAGATACCGATATGGAGTCAGTGCAGATTTGGAATGGGTTACAGATATGGACTAGATACCGATATGACTCTGTACGGATTTGGAGTGGGTTGCAGATATGGGCTGGATACAGATATGGACTCGATACGGATGTGGAATGGGTTACAGATACGGACTAGATACCGATATGGACTCGGTACGGATGAGGAATGGGTTACACATATGGACTAGATACTGATATGGGCTCAGTATGGATATGGAATGGGTTACAGATATGGACTAGGTACCGATATGGACTCAGTACGGATGTGGAACGGGTTACAGATGCGGACTAGATACCGATATGGACTCAGTACGGATGTGGAATGGGTTACAGATATGGACTAGATACCGATATGGACACAGTACGGATGTGGAATGGGTTACAGGTATGGACTAGATACCGATATGGACTCGGTACAGATGTGGAATGGGTTACAGATACAGACTAGATACCGATATGGACTCTGTATGGATGTGGAATGGGTTACAGATGTGGACTAGATACCGATATTGACTCAGTTTGGATGTGGAATGGGTTACAGATGTGGACTAGATACCGATATGGACTCAGTATGGATGTGGAATGGGATACAAATATGGACTAGATACCGATATGGATTCGGTACAAATGTGGAATTGGTAACAGATATGGACTAGATATCGATATGGCCTCAGTACAGATGTGGAATGGGCTACAGATATGGACGAGATACCGTTATGGGCTCAGCACAGACGTGGAATGGGTTACAGATGTGGGCTAGATGCCGATATGGACTCAGTACAGATGTGGAAGATGTTACAGTTATGGACTAGATACCAATATGTACTCAGTATGGATATGGAATGGGTTACAGATATGGACTAGATACCGATATGGGCTCGGTACAGATGTGGAATGGGTTACAGATGTGGACTAGATACCGATAAGGACTCTGTACAGATGTAGAATGGGTTACAGATATGGACTAGATATTAATATAGACTCAGTACAGATATGGGATGGGTTACAGATATGGACAAGGTATCAATATGCACTCAGTACAGATGTGGAATGGGTTACAGATATGGACTAGATACCGATATGGACTCAGTACGGATATGGAATGGGTTACAGATATGGACTAGATACTGTTATGGAGTCAGTATGGCTGTGGAATGGGTAACATATTTGGACTAGATACCAATATGGACTCTGTACATATGTGGAATGGGACACAGTTCTTGACTAGATACCGGTATGGACTCGATACGGATGTGGAATGTGTTACAGATATGGACTAGATACCGATATGGACTCAGTACAGATGTGGAATAGGTTACAGATATGGACTAGATACCGATATGGACTCAGTTTGAATGTGGAATGGGTTACAGATGTGGACTAGATACCGATATGGACTCAGTACGGATGTGGAATGGGTTACAGTTATCTGTACTGAGTCCATATCGGTATCTAGTCCATAACTGTAACCCATTCCACATCCGCACAACCACCACGCTGCAAGCGTCTCCACCCCTACGCCAATCTCCGTCACCATGTCTAACACCGCCTCCACGCCGATCTCCACTCGAACTCCGCACCGCCTTCCGAACCTGCAATCTTCTCCGCCCCCATCCCCACTCCGGCCTATCACCCTCACCTTGAAGGGCTCATGCCTGAAATGTCAACTCTCCTGCTCCTTGGATGCTGCCTGACCTACTGCACTTTTCCAGCAACACATTTTCTGCGCAGGGTTACAGTTATGGACTAGATACCGTTATGACTCTGTATGGATGTGGGATGGGTAACAGGTATGGACTAGATGCCGTTATGGACTACGTACGGATGTGGAATGGGTTACAGATATGGACGAGATACTGATATGGGCTCAGTACGGATATGGAATGGGTTACAGATATGGACTAGATACCAATATGGACTTGGTTCGGATTTGTAATGGGTTACAGATATGGACGAGATACCGATATGGAGTCAGTGCAGATTTGGAATGGGTTACAGATATGGACTAGATACCGATATGGACTCTGTACGGATTTGGAGTGGGTTGCAGATATGGGCTGGATACAGATATGGACTCGATACGGATGTGGAATGGGTTACAGCTATGGACGAGATACCGATATGGAGTCAGTGCAGATTTGGAATGGGTTACAGATATGGACTAGATACCGATATGGACTCTGTACAGATTTGGAGTGGGTTGCAGATATGGGCTGGATACAGATATGGACTCGATACGGATGTGGAATGGGTTACAGATACGGACTAGATACCGATATGGACTCGGTACGGATGAGGAATGGGTTACACATATGGACTAGATACTGATATGGGCTCAGTATGGATATGGAATGGGTTACAGATATGGACTAGGTACCGATATGGACTCAGTACGGATGTGGAACGGGTTACAGATGCAGACTAGATACCGATATGGACTCAGTACGGATGTGGAATGGGTTACAGGTATGGACTAGATACCGATATGGACTCGGTACAGATGTGGAATGGGTTACAGATACAGACTAGATACCGATATGGACTCTGTATGGATGTGGAATGGGTTACAGATGTGGACTAGATACCGATATTGACTCAGTTTGGATGTGGAATGGGTTACAGATGTGGACTAGATACCGATATGGACTCAGTATGGATGTGGAATGGGATACAAATATGGACTAGATACCGATATGGATTCGGTACAAATGTGGAATTGGTAACAGATATGGACTAGATATCGATATGGCCTCAGTACAGATGTGGAATGGGCTACAGATATGGACGAGATACCGTTATGGGCTCAGCACAGACGTGGAATGGGTTACAGATGTGGGCAAGATGCCGATATGGACTCAGTACAGATGTGGAAGATGTTACAGTTATGGACTAGATACCAATATGTACTCAGTATGGATATGGAATGGGTTACAGATATGGACTAGATACCGATATGGGCTCGGTACAGATGTGGAATGGGTTACAGATGTGGACTAGATACCGATAAGGACTCTGTACAGATGTAGAATGGGTTACAGATATGGACTAGATATTAATATAGACTCAGTACAGATATGGGATGGGTTACAGATATGGACAAGGTATCAATATGCACTCAGTACAGATGTGGAATGGGTTACAGATATGGACTAGATACTGTTATGGAGTCAGTATGGCTGTGGAATGGGTAACATATTTGGACTAGATACCAATATGGACTCTGTACAAATGTGGAATGGGACACAGTTCTTGACTAGATACCGGTATGGACTCGATACGGATGTGGAATGTGTTACAGATATGGACTAGATACCGATATGGACTCAGTACAGATGTGGAATAGGTTACAGATATGGACTAGATACCGATATGGACTCAGTTTGAATGTGGAATGGGTTACAGATGTGGACTAGATACCGATATGGACTCAGTACGGATGTGGAATGGGTTACAGATATGGACGAGATACTGATATGGAGTCAGTATGGATGTGGAATGGGTTACAGATGTGGACTAGATACCGACATGGACTCAGTACGGATGTGGAATGGGTTACAGTTATCTGTACTGAGTCCATATCGGTATCTAGTCCATAACTGTAACCCATTCCACATCCGCACAACCACCACGCTGTAAGCGTCTCCACCCCTACGCCAATCTCTGTCGCCATGTCTAACCCCGCCCCCACGCCGACCTCCACTCGGACTCAGCACCGCCTTCCGAACCTGCAATCTTCTCCGCCCCCATCCCCACTCCGGCCTATCACCCTCACCTTGAAGGGCTCATGCCTGAAATGTCAATTCTCCTGCTCCTTGGATGCTGCCTGACCTACTGCGCTTTTCCAGCAACACATTTTCTGCGCAGGGTTACAGTTATGGACTAGATACCGTTATGACTCTGTATGGATGTGGGATGGGTAACAGGTATGAACTAGATGCCGTTATGGACGACGTACGGATGTGGAATGGGTTACAGATATGGACTAGATACTGATATGGGCTCAGTACGGATATGGAATGGGTTACAGATATGGACTAGATACCAATATGGACTTGGTTCGGATTTGTAATGGGTTACAGATATGGACGAGATACCGATATGGAGTCAGTGCAGATTTGGAATGGGTTACAGATATGGACTAGATACCAATATGGACTCTGTACGGATTTGGAGTGGGTTGCAGATATGGGCTGGATACAGATATGGACTCGATATGGATGTGGAATGGGTTACAGATACGGACTAGATACCGATATGGACTCGGTACGGATGAGGAATGGGTTACACATATGGACTAGATACTGATATGGGCTCAGTATGGATATGGAATGGGTTACAGATATGGACTAGATACCGATATGGACTCGGTACAGATGTGGAATGGGTTACAGATACAGACTAGATACCGATATGGACTCTGTATGGATGTGGAATGGGCTCCAGGTATGGACTAGATACCGTTATGGACTCCGTATGGGTGTGGAATGGGCTACAGATATGGACTAGATACTGATATGGACTCGGTACGGATGTGGGATGGGTTACAGCTATGGACTAGATAACAATATGGACTCGGTATGGATGTGGAATGGGTTACAGATATGGACTAGATACCGATATGGACTCGGTACAGATGTGGAATGGGTTGCAGATACGGACTAGATACCGATATGGACTCGGTACGGATGAGGAATGGGTTACACATATGGACTTGATTCCGCTATGGACTCATTACAGATGTAGAATAGGTCACAGATATGGACTAGAGACCAATAAGGACTCGGTACAGATGTGGAATGGGTTACAGATATGGACTAGATACCGATATGGACTCGATACCGATGTGGAATGAGTTACAGATATGGACTAGATATCAATATGGACTCAGTACAGGTGTTGAATGGGTAACACATATGGACTAGATACCGATATGGACTTGGTACGGATTTGGAATGGGTTACAGATATGGACGAGATACCGATATGGAGTCAGTGCAGATTTGGAATGGGTTACAGATATGGACTAGATACCGATATGGACTCTGTACGGATTTGGAGTGGGTTGCAGATATGGGCTGGATACAGATATGGGCTGGATACAGATATGGACTCGATACGGATGTGGAATGGGTTACAGCTATGGACTAGATAACAATATGGACTCGGTATGGATGTGGAATGGGTTACAGATATGGACTAGATACCGATATGGACTCGGTACAGATGTGGAATGGGTTACAGATACGGACTAGATACCGATATGGACTCGGTACGGATGAGGAATGGGTTACACATATGGACTAGATTCCGCTATGGACTCAATACAGATGTGGAATGAGTTACAGATATGGACTAGATATCAATATGGACTACGTACAGGTGTTGAATGGGTAACACATATGGACGAGATACCGATATGGACTTGGTACGGATTTGGAATGGGTTACAGATATGGACGAGATACCGATATGGACTCGGTACGGATGTGGAATGGGTTACAGATACGGACTAGATACCGATATGGACTCGGTACGGATGAGGAATGGGTTACAGGTATGGACTAGATACCGATATGGACTCAGTACGGATGTGGAATGGGTTACAGATATGGACTAGATACCGATATGGACTCAGTACAGATGTGGAATGGGTTACAGGTATGGACTAGATACCGATATGGACTCGGAACAGATGTGAAATGGGTTACAGATACCGACTAGATACCGATATGGACTCAGTACGGATGTGGAATGGGTTACACTTATCTGTACTGAGTCCATATCGGTATCTAGTCCATAACTGTAACCCATTCCACATCCGCACAACCACCACGCTGCAAGCGTCTCCACCCCTACGCCAATCTCCGTCACCATGTCTAACACCGCCTCCACGCCGATCTCCACTCGGACTCAGCACCGCCTTCCGAACCTGCAGTCTTCTCCGCCCCCATCCCCACTCCGGCCTATCACCCTCACCTTGAAGGGCTCATGCCTGAAATGTCAACTCTCCTGCTCCTTGGATGCTGCCTGACCTACTGCGCTTTTCCAGCAACACATTTTCTGCGCAGGGTTACAGTTATGGACTAGATACCGTTATGACTCTGTATGGATGTGGGATGGGTAACAGGTATGGACTAGATGCCGTTATGGACTACGTACGGATGTGGAATGGGTTACAGATATGGACTAGATACTGATATGGGCTCAGTACGGATATGGAATGGGTTACAGATATGGACTAGATACCAATATGGACTTGGTTCGGATTTGTAATGGGTTACAGATATGGACGAGATACCGATATGGAGTCAGTGCAGATTTGGAATGGGTTACAGATATGGACTAGATACCGATATGGACTCTGTACGGATTTGGAGTGGGTTGCAGATATGGGCTGGATACAGATATGGACTCGATACGGATGTGGAATGGGTTACAGCTATGGACGAGATACCGATATGGAGTCAGTGCAGATTTGGAATGGGTTACAGATATGGACTAGATACCGATATGGACTCTGTACGGATTTGGAGTGGGTTGCAGATATGGGCTGGATACAGATATGGACTCGATACGGATGTGGAATGGGTTACAGATACGGACTAGATACCGATATGGACTCGGTACGGATGAGGAATGGGTTACACATATGGACTAGATACTGATATGGGCTCAGTATGGATATGGAATGGGTTACAGATATGGACTAGGTACCGATATGGACTCAGTACGGATGTGGAACGGGTTACAGATGCGGACTAGATACCGATATGGACTCAGTACGGATGTGGAATGGGTTACAGATATGGTCTAGATACCGATATGGACACAGTACGGATGTGGAATGGGTTACAGGTATGGACTAGATACCGATATGGACTCGGTACAGATGTGGAATGGGTTACAGATACAGACTAGATACCGATATGGACTCTGTATGGATGTGGAATGGGTTACAGATGTGGACTAGATACCGATATTGACTCAGTTTGGATGTGGAATGGGTTACAGATGTGGACTAGATACCGATATGGACTCAGTATGGATGTGGAATGGGATACAAATATGGACTAGATACCGATATGGATTCGGTACAAATGTGGAATTGGTAACAGATATGGACTAGATATCGATATGGCCTCAGTACAGATGTGGAATGGGCTACAGATATGGACGAGATACCGTTATGGGCTCAGCACAGACGTGGAATGGGTTACAGATGTGGGCAAGATGCCGATATGGACTCAGTACAGATGTGGAAGATGTTACAGTTATGGACTAGATACCAATATGTACTCAGTATGGATATGGAATGGGTTACAGATATGGACTAGATACCGATATGGGCTCGGTACAGATGTGGAATGGGTTACAGATGTGGACTAGATACCGATAAGGACTCTGTACAGATGTAGAATGGGTTACAGATATGGACTAGATATTAATATAGACTCAGTACAGATATGGGATGGGTTACAGATATGGACAAGGTATCAATATGCACTCAGTACAGATGTGGAATGGGTTACAGATATGGACTAGATACCGATATGGGTAAAAAATGAGGTCTGCAGATGCTGGAGATCACAGCTGCAAATGTGTTGCTGGTCAAAGCACAGCAGGTTAGGCAGCATCTCAGGAATAGAGAATTCGACGTTTCGAGCATAAGCCCTTCATCTCTCTTATTCCTGATGAAGGGCTTATGCTCGAAACGTCGAATTCTCTATTCCTGAGATGCTGCCTAACCTGCTGTGCTTTGACCAGCAACACATTTGCAGCTAGATACCGATATGGACTCAGTACGGATATGGAATGGGTTACAGATATGGACTAGATACTGTTATGGAGTCAGTATGGCTGTGGAATGGGTAACATATTTGGACTAGATACCAATATGGACTCTGTACAAATGTGGAATGGGACACAGTTCTTGACTAGATACCGGTATGGACTCGATACGGATGTGGAATGTGTTACAGATATGGACTAGATACCGATATGGACTCAGTACAGATGTGGAATAGGTTACAGATATGGACTAGATACCGATATGGACTCAGTTTGAATGTGGAGTGGGTTACAGATGTGGACTAGATACCGATATGGACTCAGTACGGATGTGGAATGGGTTACAGATATGGACGAGATACTGATATGGAGTCAGTATGGATGTGGAATGGGTTACAGATGTGGACTAGATACCGATATGGACTCAGTACGGATGTGGAATGGGTTACAGTTATCTGTACTGAGTCCATATCGGTATCTAGTCCATAACTGTAACCCATTCCACATCCGCACAACCACCACGCTGTAAGCGTCTCCACCCCTACGCCAATCTCCGTCACCATGTCTAACACCGCCTCTACGCCGACCTCCACTCGGACTCAGCACCGCCTTCCGAACCTGCAATCTTCTCCGCCCCCATCCCCACTCCGGCCTATCACCCTCACCTTGAAGGGCTCATGCCTGAAATGTCAATTCTCCTGCTCCTTGGATGCTGCCTGACCTACTGCGCTTTTCCAGCAACACATTTTCTGCGCAGGGTTACAGTTATGGACTAGATACCGTTATGACTCTGTATGGATGTGGGATGGGTAACAGGTATGAACTAGATGCCGTTATGGACGACGTACGGATGTGGAATGGGTTACAGATATGGACTAGATACTGATATGGGCTCAGTACGGATATGGAATGGGTTACAGATATGGACTAGATACCAATATGGACTTGGTTCGGATTTGTAATGGATTACAGATATGGACGAGATACCGATATGGAGTCAGTGCAGATTTGGAATGGGTTACAGATATGGACTAGATACCAATATGGACTCTGTACGGATTTGGAGTGGGTTGCAGATATGGGCTGGATACAGATATGGACTCGATATGGATGTGGAATGGGTTACAGATACGGACTAGATACCGATATGGACTCGGTACGGATGAGGAATGGGTTACACATATGGACTAGATACTGATATGGGCTCAGTATGGATATGGAATGGGTTACAGATATGGACTAGATACCGATATGGATTGGGTTCGGATGAAGAATGGGTTACAGATATGGACTAGATCCCAATATGGACTCCGTACAAATGTGGAATAGGACACAGTTATAGACTGGATACCGATATGGAGTCTGTACGGATGTGGAATGGGTTACAGATATGGATGAGATACCGATATGGACTCGGTACAGATTTGAAATGGTAACAGATATGGTCTAGATACCGATTTGGACTCGGTACGGATGTGGAATGGAATACAGATATGGACTAGATACCGATATGGACTCGGTATGGATGTGGAATATGTTACAGATATTTGCTAGATACCGATATGGACTCACTACGGATGTGGAATGGGTTACAGTTATCTGTACTGAGTCCATATCGGTATCTAGTCCATAACTGTAACCCATTCCACATCCGCACAACCACCACGCTGTAAGCGTCTCCACCCCTACGCCAATCTCCGTCACCATGCCTAACACCGCCTCCACGCCGATCTCCACTCGAACTCAGCACCGCCTTCCGAACCTGCAGTCTTCTGCATGACCTCTCCACTCCCATCCCCACTCCGGCCTATCACCCTCACCTGGACCTCCTTCCACCTATCACATTTCCAATGCTCATCCCCCAAGTCCCTCCTCCCTACCTTTAATCCTAGCCTGCTTGGCACACTCTCCTCATTCCTGAAGAAGGACCCATGCCCGAAATGTCGATTCTCCTGCACCTTGGTTGCTGCCTGACCTGATGCGCTTTTCCAGCAACACATTTTCAGCACAGGGATAACAGTTATGGAATGGATACCGTTATGGGCTCAGCACAGAAGTGGAATGGGTTACAGATGTGGGCTAGATGCCAATATGGACTCAGTACAGATGTGGAAGATGTTACAGTTATGGACTAGATACCGATATGGACTCAGTATGGATATGGAATGGGTTACAGATATGGACTAGATACCGATATGGGCTCGGTACAGATGTGGAATGGGTTACAGATATGGACTAGATACCGATATGGACTCAGTACGGATATGGAATGGGTTACAGATATGGACTAGATACTGTTATGGAGTCAGTATGGCTGTGGAATGGGTAACATATTTGGACTAGATACCAATATCGACTTTGTACAAATGTGGAATGGGACACAGTTCTTGACTAGATACCGGTATGGGCTCGATACGGATGTGGAATGGGTTACAGATATGGACTAGACACCATTATGGGCTCAGTACAGATTTGGAATGGGTTATAGGTATGGACAAGATACCGACATGGACTCGGTACAGATGTGGAATGGGTTACAGATATGAACTAGATTCCAATATGGACTCAGTACGGATTTGGAACGGGTTATAGGTATGGACTAGATACCGATATGGACTCGGTACAGATGTGGAAAGTGTTACAGATATGGACTAGATTCCAATATGGACTCTGTACATATGTGGAATGGATTACAGATATGGACTAGATACCGATGTGGACTTGATAAGGATGTGGAATGGGTCACAGATATGGACTAGATACAGATATGGAGTCTGTACAGATGTGGAATGGGTTACAGATATGGACTAGATACTGTTATGGAGTCGGTATGGCTGTGGAATGGGTAACATATTTGGACTAGATACCAATATGGACTCTGTACAAATGTGGAATGGGACACAGTTCTTGACCAGATACCGATATGGACTCGATACGGATGTGGAATGGGTTACAGATATGGACTAGATACCGATATGTACTCAGTACGGATATGGAATGGGTTACAGATATGGACTAGATACTGTTATGGAGTCAGTATGGCTGTGGAATGGGTAACATATTTGGACTAGATACCAATATGGACTCTGTACAAATGTGGAATGGGACACAGTTCTTGACTAGATACCGATATGGACTCGATACAGATGTGGAATGGGTTACAGATATGGGCTAGATCCCGATATGGACTCAGTATGGATGTGGAATGGGTTACAGATATGGACTAGACACCATTATGGGCTCAGTACGGATTTGGAATGGGTTATAGGTATGGACTAGATACCGACATGGACTCGGTACAGATGTGGAATGTGTTACAGATATGGACTAGATTCCAATATGGACTCTGTACAGATGTGGAATGGATTACAGATATGGACTAGATACCGATGTGGACTCGATAAGGATGTGGAATGGGTCACAGATATGGACTAGATACAGATATGGAGTCTGTACATATGTGGAATGGGTTACAGATGTGGGCTAGATTCTGATATGGACTCAGTACGGATGTGGAATGGGTTACAGATATGGACTAGACACAGATATGGACTGTGTACAGATGTGGAATGGGTTACAGATATGGACTAGATTCGGATATGGACTCAGTACAGATGTGGAATGGGTTACAGATATGGACTAGACACAGATATGGACTGTGTACAGATGTGGAATGGGTTACAGATGTGGGCTAGATGCCGATATGGACTCAGTACAGATGTGGAAGATGTTACAGTTATGGACTAGATACCGATATGGACTCAGTATGGATATGGAATGGGTTACAGATATGGACTAGATACCGATATGGACTCAGTATGGATGTGGAATGGGTTACAGATATGGACTCGACACCATTATGGGCTCAGTACGGATTTGGAATGGGTTATAGGTATGGACTAGATACCGACATGGACTCGGTACAGATGTGGAATGTGTTACAGATATGGACTAGATTCCAATATGGACTCTGTACAGATGTGGAATGGATTACAGATATGGACTAGATACCGATGTGGACTCGATAAGGATGTGGAATGGGTCACAGATATGGACTAGATACAGATATGGAGTCTGTACATATGTGGAATGGGTTACAGATGTGGGCTAGATTCTGATATGGACTCAGTACGGATGTGGAATGGGTTACAGATATGGACTAGACACAGATATGGACTGTGTACAGATGTGGAATGGGTTACAGATATGGACTAGATTCGGATATGGACTCAGTACGGATGTGGAATGGGTTACAGATATGGACTAGACACAGATATGGACTGTGTACAGATGTGGAATGGGTTACAGATGTGGGCTAGATGCCGATATGGACTCAGTACAGATGTGGAAGATGTTACAGTTATGGACTAGATACCGATATGGACTCAGTATGGATATGGAATGGGTTACAGATATGGACTAGACACCGATATGGGCTCGGTACAGATGTGGAATGGGTTACAGATATGGACGAGATACCGATATGGACTCAGTACGGATATGGAATGGGTTACAGATATGGACTAGATACTGTTATGGAGTCAGTATGGCTGTGGAATGGGTAACATATTTGGACTAGATACCAATATCGACTTTGTACAAATGTGGAATGGGACACAGTTCTTGACTAGATACCGGTATGGGCTCGATACGGATGTGGAATGGGTTACAGATATGGACTAGACACCATTATGGGCTCAGTACAGATTTGGAATGGGTTATAGGTATGGACAAGATACCGACATGGACTCGGTACAGATGTGGAATGGGTTACAGATATGAACTAGATTCCAATATGGACTCAGTACGGATTTGGAACGGGTTATAGGTATGGACTAGATACCGATATGGACTCGGTACAGATGTGGAAAGTGTTACAGATATGGACTAGATTCCAATATGGACTCTGTACATATGTGGAATGGATTACAGATATGGACTAGATACCGATGTGGACTTGATAAGGATGTGGAATGGGTCACAGATATGGACTAGATACAGATATGGAGTCTGTACAGATGTGGAATGGGTTACAGATATGGACTAGATACCGTTATGGACTCAGTACGGATATGGAATGGGTTACAGATATGGACTAGATACTGTTATGGAGTCAGTATGGCTGTGGAATGGGTAACATATTTGGACTAGATACCAATATGGACTCTGTACAAATGTGGAATGGGACACAGTTCTTGACTAGATACCGATATGGACTCGATACAGATGTGGAATGGGTTACAGATATGGGCTAGATCCCGATATGGACTCAGTATGGATGTGGAATGGGTTACAGATATGGACTAGACACCATTATGGGCTCAGTACGGATTTGGAATGGGTTATAGGTATGGACTAGATACCGACATGGACTCGGTACAGATGTGGAATGTGTTACAGATATGGACTAGATTCCAATATGGACTCTGTACAGATGTGGAATGGATTACAGATATGGACTAGATACCGATGTGGACTCGATAAGGATGTGGAATGGGTCACAGATATGGACTAGATACAGATATGGAGTCTGTACATATGTGGAATGGGTTACAGATGTGGGCTAGATTCTGATATGGACTCAGTACGGATGTGGAATGGGTTACAGATATGGACTAGACACAGATATGGACTGTGTACAGATGTGGAATGGGTTACAGATATGGACTAGATTCGGATATGGACTCAGTACAGATGTGGAATGGGTTACAGATATGGACTAGATACCGATGTGGATTCAGAACGGATTTGGAATGGGTTACAGATATGGACTAGATACCGATGTGGACTCGGTACAGATGTGGAATGGGTTACAGGTATGGACTAGGTACCGATGTGGACTCGATAATGATGTGGAATGGGTCACAGATATGGACTAGATACCGATATGGACTCAGTATGGTTGTGGAATAGGTTATAGTTATAGACTAGAGACCGACATGGACTCAGTACGGATGTGGAAGGGGTTACAGATATGAACTAGATACCAATATGGACTCTGTACAGATGTGGAATGGGTTACAGTTATGGACTAGAGACCAATATGGACTCAGTACGGATGTGGAATGGGTTACAGATATGGACTAGATACCGATATGGACTCAGTACGGAAATGGAATGGGTTACAGATATGGACTAGATACTGTTATGGAGTCAGTATGGCTGTGGAATGGGTAATATATTTGGACTAGATACCAATATGGACTTTGTACAAATGTGGAATGGGACACAGTTCTTGACTAGATACCGGTATGGGCTCGATACGGATGTGGAATAGGTTACAGATATGGACTAGACACCATTATGGGCTCAGTACGGATTTGGAATGGGTTATAGGTATGGACTAGATACCGACATGGACTCGGTACAGATGTGGAATGTGTTACAGATATGGACGAGATTCCAATATGGACTCAGTGCGGATTTGGAATGGGTTATAGATATGGACTAGATACCGATATGGACTCAGTACGGATATGAAATGGGTTACAGATATGGACTAGATACCAATATGGACTCGGTACAGATTTGGAATTGGTTACAGATATGGCCTAGATATCGATATGAACTCGGTACAGATTTGGAATGGGTTCCAGGTATGGACTAGATACTGATATGGACTCAGTACAGATGTGGAATGGGTTACAGATATGGACTAGATACCGATATGGACTCAGTACAGATGTGGAATGGGTTACAGATATGGACTAGATACCGATATGGACTCGGGACAGATGTGGAATGGGTTACAGATATGGTCTAGATACCGATATGCACTCCGTACGGATCTGGAATGGGTTACAGATATGGTCTAGATACCGATATGGACTCAGTATAGATATGGAATGGGTTGCAGATATGGACTAGATAATGATATGTACCCAGTACTAATGTGGGTTGTATCGAGCAGTGGCTTTACTATATGTAGATGTGGCCTGACGGTCTGTGTGGCACGGCTGTGCGTGTGAACTTGAGACGGGCATAGAACAAATTAAATTTATAGCCTATGAACAGGCCCTTCAGCCCTCCAAGCCTGAGCCGATCCAAATCCACTGTCTAAACCTGTCAGTCATTTCCTAAGGATCTGTATCCCTCTGCTCCCCACCTACACATACATCTGTCCACACACATCTTAAATGAATCTACTGTGCCTGCCTCTACCACCTCTGCTGTCAACATGTTCCAGACGCCCACCACCCTCTGTGTGAAGTACTTGCCGCGTGTATCCCCCTTAAACATTTCACCTCTCACCTTGAATGCGTGACCTTTCGTTATTGAACCCCTCACCCTGGGAAAAAGCTTCTCTCTCTCCACCCTGTCTATAACCTCCATGATTATGTAAACCTCAATCAGGTCCCCCCTCAATCTCCTTTTTTCTATTGAAAATAAACCTAACCTGCTCAACCTCTCTTCATAGCTAGCCCCTTCCATACCAGGCAACATCCTCGTAAACCTTCTCTGCACCCTCTCCAAAGCGTCCACATCCTTTTGGTAACGTGGTCACCAGAACTGTCCACAGTATTCTAAATGCGGCCAAACCAAAGTCTTATACAATTTTAAGATGACCTGCTAGCTCTTATACTCAATACCCTCTCCGATGGAGGCAAGCATACTATATGCCTTCTTGACCACTCTATCCACCTGTGCAGCAACCTTCAGGGTACAATGGACCTGCACTCCCAGATCTCTCTGCCCATCAACTTTTCCCAAGTCTCTTCCGTTTACAGTATAGTTTGCTCTAAAATTAGACTTCCCAAAATGCATCACCTCACATTTGCCTGGATTGAACTCTATCTGCCCCATCTTCGCCCAACTCTCCAGTCCATCTGTATTCTTTGACAGTTTCTGCTCCTCCACCAATCTTTGTGACATCTGCAAATGTGTTGATCATACCAACGATGCCCTCTTCCAGATCATTTCTGTATATCATAAACAACAATGTTCCCAGCACTGATCCCTGTGGAACACCACTGGTCCCCTTTCGCCATTTTGAGAAACTCCCTTCAATTACTACTCTCTGTCTCCTGTTGCTCAACCAGTTCTTTATCCACCTAGCTAGAATACTCTGCACACCATGTGACTTCACTTTCTCCATTAGTTTACCATGGGGAACCTTATCAAACACCTTACTAAAGTCCATGTCATCTTACTAATGACATCAACAGCCCTTCCTTCATCTATCAACTTGGTCACTTCCTCGAAGACCTCTATTAAGTTGGTAAGGCACGATCTCCCCCTCACAAAAACCATGTTGCCTCTCACTGACAAGCCCATTCTTTTCCAAATATAAATCGATTTTATCCTTCTCCAGTAACTTTCCCACCACTGACGTCAGTGGTCTGCAGTTACCTGGAATATCCCTACTCCCCTTCTTGTCCAGGGGGACAACATGAGCAATATGGGCAGTGTGTGTGTGTGTGTGTGTGTGTGTGTGTGTGTGTACAGCCTACCCTGCTCTCCCCACCAAAGATCTCCCACCCCACTTGAGCTATCCCTTCGATACACCTCCCTACATCCCTGACCAGTGCCATGCCTCCTAAATCCATGCGCCATTTTACAACGAAGCTCCGAGGATTGGCCAGGCGAGGCCTAGCTAACCACCTAGAGAGACACTGCCCGGGAATAGCTGTCGTTGGCGAAAACATCCTCACGTCCCTGTCAGGAGAGAGGGAGTTAGGTGCTCTGTCAGCACTCCCAGGAAATAACACCTCTCAGCGGATTTGCATTGAGGTGTACAAAAATTAATTGGTAGCAATTATCGGCAGACGAACAATTCGCGTAATAAAATCAGTGGGAAGGAACAGCTCACAGAGAGAGAGAAAGAAAGAAAGAGACAGAGCGCACAGTTCAAGGTTGTTGGGAAGGTCACGTCTTGGCTTGTAGGACAGGATAGCAACACGGCCAGGAGACAGGGTGAGCCAGACTCTCCCTCGAAAGCCTGGCTGTCGGCCTCAAATCTAACCCCTTTGCTCTACCCACCAACCCCACCCCAGCCCTTTCCCATCACAGGCCCTTGGCAAGAAGTGAGCTCGATTCACAAGGGAAAGTCGGACTTAGGAACGGGGAGTCGAGGTATCCCCCGCTTTGTCGGACGTTCACTTCACGTCACTTGCTTTGACGGAAGACCGACATTAGTACCTGTTTTCGAGAGGGTTTTCACTTTTATGAGAAAAGGTGCAGAGGAGATTTACCAGGATGTTGCCTGGTCTGGAGGAAAGGTCTTCTGAGGAAAGGCTGAGGGACTTGGGTCTGTTCTCATTGGACAGAAGAAGGCTAAGAGGGGATTTAATAGAGACATACAAGATAATCAGAGGATTAGATAGGGTAGACAGTGAGAGTCTTTTTCCTAGGATGATGACATGAGTGTGTATGAGGGGGCGTAACTACAAATTGAGGGGTGATAGATTCAAGACAGATGTCAGAGGCAGGTTCTTATCTCAGAGCTTGGTAAGGGCGTGGAATGTCCTACCCATCGATGTGGGCACATTAGGAGCGTTTAAACAATCTTTAATGGATGATGATGGGATAGTGTAGGGGGATGAACTTAGATTAGTTCACAGGTCGGCGCAACATTGAGGGCTGAAGGGCCTGTTCGGTGCTGTATTGCTCTAGGTTCCCTCGTCTATCTATCCAACGTGGCTTCGGATCAATCCTGCACCACCCGCATTCCCAATCTCCACAGACTCGTGACGCTCTCGGGGTGGGGTGGGGGGGTGTAGAGGGGGGAGGGAGAACATCTCCTCCTCCTCACCTCCCCAAACGGTGTTGCATCAATGCAAGCCACTGTTGAAGTCGAAGAAACAAAGTTAAAAATCACACAACACCAGGCTACAGTCCAACAGGTTAATTTGGAAGCACACTAGCTTTCATCAGGTGCTTGTGAATAGAATCGAATTGATTGTCCCGTGTACGGAGGCTTTGTCTGGGGAGCAATCCAGGCAGATCTCAGAGTTAAGTCGCATCGATAGTAAATAATAGGGAAACAGCAGCAAAAACAGAAACACAGGGACAGGCGAATGTTTGTGAGTCCATTCAGTATCTAACAGAAGTCGGGTAGAGACTGTTTGGAAACTGGCTGGTGTGTGTGTGTGTTCAGGCTTCTGTACCCTCTCCCCGATGGTAGGGGTGGTAGAAAAACATCCCCAGGGTGGGATGGGTCTTTGAGAACGCTGGTGACCTTTCCTTGACCCTGGGAGATAGATTCTGGAGACGGGAGGTTGGCCTTTGTGATTGTCCAGGCCGAGTTCCCCACTCTCTGTAACCGTCTGTTGTGGTGAATAAGACCATAACACACAGACTTTATCACAAAAGATTACAGAGTCATGCAACGGGGTGCAATATATTGAACAAACCTGGATTGCTGTCAAATCTTTCATCTTTTAGAATGGGTGATAGGTTTCGGTACATTAATATGTAAATTCCTTGAAGTCATCTTCTCGAGATAACTGAAGGTTTCACAACAAAAGGTGTTGTCCCAGCACAGACAATCCATGAAATGTGTGAGGTTAGAGTCTGTCTGTATCACGATCGGTTTTATTAGATTAGATTCCCGACAGTGTGGTAACAGGCCCTTCGGCCCAAGAAGTCCACACCAATCCTCCGAAGAGCAACCCACCCAGACCCCTACATTCACCCCTGACCAATGCACCTAACACTAAGGGACAATTTAGCACGGCCAATCCACCCTAACCTGCACATCCCTGGGCACTATGGGACAATTTAGCACGGCCAATCCACCCTAACCTGCACATCCCTGGGCACTATGGGACAATTTAGCACGGCCAATCCACCCTAACCTGCACATCCCTGGGCACTATGGGGCAATTTAGCACGGCCAATCCACCCTAACCTGCACATCCCTGGGCACTATGGGACAATTTAGCACGGCCAATCCACCCTAACCTGCACATCCCTGGACACTATGGGACAATTTAGCACGGCCAATCCACCCTAACCTACACATCCCTGGGCACTATGGGACAATTTAGCACGGCCAATCCACCCTAACCTGCACATCTTTGGACTGTGGGAGGAAACCGGAGCACCCGGAGGAGATCCCACGCAGACACAGGGGGGAGAATGTGCAAACTCCACACAGCCAGTTGCCTGAGGCGGGGATTGAACCCGGGTCCCTGGCGCTGTGAGGCAGCAGTGCTAACCCTTGAGCCACCATGCCGCCCTTTAGTCAGACTAGTTCCATTTCCAAAGTAGGAATTTACAAAATGTTCCATGGCGTGACCGTGCGCACTGACCATTATTGGAGCACAGTAGAATGCATCTATCCAGAGGAGATGTCTCAAGGGTCCCTGTGGATTTTGGGTGCGGAGGAAGGGAAGGGGGTGTTGGAGTCGGGGTGGGGTGAGAGGGGGGGAGCTGGGAGATAGAAACTCTCCATTTCGCAAGAGCCAGGACGATGGAGCCGATGGTGGAGAGAGCAATGCTCTCAAACCAGCCTGTAAGTTCTGAGGGAGGTGTACCCTGCAGTGAAAGGGGTTTGGTAGCTATCCCAAGTAGGGCGCTTTGACGTACGGGGTACTGAGAGACTGCAGCCCCTTCGTTGGCAGAGGCTGGGGAGATGGGACCACCTTTCAGGAGGAAGGGGACTCCCCATCCAGACAGAGACAAACGGGAGGCTGTTAGCTCAGAGAGTAGGAAGAAGGAGTCCAAGGGTGGGTCAGTAAATTTGCAGACGATACAAAGATAGGTGGAGTTGTGGATAGTGAGGAGGGCTGTTGTCAGCTGCAAAGGAACTTAGATATGATGCAGAGCTGGGCTGAGGAGTGGCAGATGGAATTCAACTCTGTCAAGTGTGAGGTTGTCCATTTTGGATGGACAAATAAGAATGCGGAATACAGGGTTAACGGTAGGGTTCTTAGTAAGGTGGAGGAGCTGAGGGATCTTGGGGTCTATATTCATAGCTCTTTGAAAGTTGCCACTCAGGTGGATAGAGCTTGTAAGAAGGCCTATGGTGTATTAGCGTTCATTAGCAGAGGGATTGAATTCAAGAGTCGTGAGGTGATGTTGCAGCTGTATAGGACCTTGGTAAGGCCACATTTGGAGTACTGTGTGCAGTTCTGGTCGCCTCACTTTAGGAAAGATGTGGAAGCTTTGGAGAGGGTGCAGAGAAGATTTACCAGGATGTTGCCTGGAATGGAGAATAGGTCGTACGAGGATAGGTTGAGAGCGCTAGGCCTTTTCTCATTGGAACGGCGAAGGATGAGGGGTGACTTGATAGAGGTTTATAAGATGATCAGGGGAATAGATAGAGTAGACAGTCAGAAACTTTTTCCCCGGGTACAACAGAGTGTTACAAGGGGACATCAATTTAAGGTGAAGGGTGGAAGGTATAGGGGGGATGTCAGGGGTGGGTTCTTTACCCAGAGAGTGGTGGGGGCATGGAATGCGCTGCCCATGGGAGTGGCAGAGTCAGAATCATTGGCGACCTTAAAGCGGCAATTGGATAGGTACATGGATAGGTGCTTAATCTAGGATAGATGTTCGGCACAACATCGTGGGCCGAAGGGCCTGTTCTGTGCTGTATTGTTCTATGTTCTATGTTCTATGTTCTAGTCACGCTACCCTAAATGTGGATAGGAGAGATGAGTGGCTCTTTGACTGTATTCATGGCTGAGGAAGGCAGGTGTGGGTTAACAAGAAAGTATTGCAGGGTGGGGAGGGAGGGTCAAGGCTTATGGGGTTCAACCGAGAATCAACTTGTCCCTAAACTGGGGTCTGTTTGATGGGGGACAGTGTAGAGGGAGCTTTACTGTGTATCTAACCCCGTGCTGGCCCTGTCCTGGGGAGTGTTTGATGGGGGACAGTGTAGAGAGAGCTTTACTCTGTATCTAACCCCGTGCTGGCCCTGTCCTGGGGAGTGTTTGATGGGGGACAGTGTAGAGGGAGCTTTACTCTGTATCTAACCCCATGCTGGCCCTGTCCTGGGGAGTGTTTGATGGGGGACAGTGTAGAGGGAGCTTTACTCTGTATCTAACCCCGTGCTGGCCCTGTCCTGGGGAGTGTTTGATGGGGGACAGTGTAGAGAGAGCTTTACTCTGTATCTAACCCCGTGCTGGCCCTGTCCTGGGGAGTGTTTGATGGGGGACAGTGTAGAGGGAGCTTTATTCTGTATCTGACCCCGTGCTGTCCCTGTCCTGGGGAGTGTTTGATGGGGGACAGTGTAGAGGGAGCTTTATTCTGTATCTGACCCCGTGCTGTCCCTGTCCTGGGGAGTGTTTGATGGGGGACAGTGTAGAGGGAGCTTTACTCTGTATCTAACCCCATGCTGGCCCTGTCCTGGGGAGTGTTTGATGGGGGGACAGTGTAGAGGGAGCTTTCCCCTCGACCTGGTAGATGGGATTCCCACTGCCTGCCAGTTTCCCAGTGATTTCCTCTCTGTGGTATTTAAACACTTCCTTTGTTGTGAGCAGTGCTCACTGCAGCAAACCCTTCCCCACAGCTGAGTAAAAACCATTTGGTTCTCCTTTGTTGACAGGAGTTTATGTTGTCAGACTGAGGATGAATGGATTTAATATTCTACCTGCTAGCTTTGATGTTCTGATACGTGGTGAAAGCTTTACTCTTGCAATGCAGCCTTCAGTTATTGTACCTTGGAGATAGGGAATACTGTCAAATCTCCCTCCCTCTCTGTCGCTTTCAGTGCCTGTCTGCTCTCTCTGAAGCTGCCGACTCCTTCCACACCCACTCGCTTTCTTTCCACCCGGCTTTACAATCTACTCTCCATTTGAGTGGCCCCACTCTCATCCTGCAGCACACCGTCACCTTGTACCGTCACCCTCGGCTAGAGAGGCAGCTCAACACATGGACTCTGTCCCTGCCTCGGGGGGGTGTGTGTGTGTCTGTGTATGTGTGTGTATGTGAGAGTGTGTGTGCGTGTGTGTGTGTGTGCATCTGTCTGTGTGAGTGAGTGTGTGTGTCTGTGTGTGAGTGTGTGTGTGAGGGAGTGTATCTGAGGGAATGTGTGAGGGAGTGTGTCTGTGTGTGAAAGTGTGTCTGTGTGCACACATATGTCTGTGTGTGTGAGAATGTGTGTGAGTATGCGTGTATTTGCACATGTATGTGTGGGAGTGTGTGTTTGTATGTGAGTGTGTGTGTGGGTGAGTGTCAGTCTGTGTGTGGGTGGGTATGTGTGTGGGAGTGAGTGTGTGAGTGTATATAAGAGTATGGGTGTGTGTGTGTGTGTGTGTGTGTGTGTGTGTGTGTGTGTGTGTGTGTGTGTGTGTGTGTGTGAGAGAGAATGTGTGTGCCCGAGTGGGAGTGTGTGTAAGTACATGTGTGTGGGAGTACGTGTGTGTGGGAGTGCGTGTGAGTAAGGGTGTGTGTGTGTGAGTGTGTGAGAATGCGTGAAAATGTGTGGATGTGTGTGTGTGTGTGTGTGGGTGTGTGTGAGATTGTGGGTGGGTGTGAATGGGTGTGTATGTGTGAATGTGTGTGTGGGTGTGTGTGTTGGGGGTGTATGGGTGTGGGAGTGTGTGTGGGTGTGTGTGAGTGTGTGATTGAGCATGTGTGACTGTAAGTGCATATGAGTGTGTGTGTGGGTGTGGATGTGTGTGAGGGTGTGTGTGTGGGTGTGGATGTGTGTGAGGGTGTGTGTGAGTGAGTGTGAGTGTGCGGGTGTGTGAGTGGGTGTGTGAGTGGGTGTGTGAGTGTGTATGTGAGAGTGTGAGTGTCTGTGTTTGTGTGTGTGAGTGAGTGTCTGTGGGTGGGTGGGTGTGAGTGTGTGGGGATGGGTGTGAGTGTGTGTGGGTGGGTGTGAGAGTGTGTGGGTGTGTGTGTGTGAGTGTCTGTGAGTGTGTGAGTGGGTGTGTGAGTGTGTGAGAGTGTGAGTGTTTGTGTGTGTGAGTGAGTGTCTGTGGGTGGGTGGCTGTGAGTGTGTGTGTGTGTGTGGGTGGGTGGGTCTGAGTGTGTGGGGGTGGGTGTGAGTGTGTGTGGGTGGGTGTGAGTGTGTGTGGGTGGGTGTGAGTGTGTGTGGGGGGTGGGTGTGAGTGTGTGTGGGTGGATGTGAGTTTGATGTGTGTGTGTGGGTGGGTGTGAGTGTGTGTATGCGGTGTGTATGAGAGAAATTGGGTGTATGTGTGTGTGTGGTTGGGTGTGAATGTGTATGTGTTAGTGTAAATATGTGTATTTGGGAGTGTGGGGGTGGATGAGTGTGTGTGTGAGTGAGTGTGAATGTGTGTATTTGAGAGCGTGGGTGTGTGTGTGTGACTGAGTGTGAATGTGAATATTTGTGAGTATGGGAATGAGTGTATGTGAGTGTGTGTGTGTGGGAGTGAGTGTGAGAGAGTGCGGGTGTGTGAGTGTGGGAGTGTGTGTGTGTGAGTGAGAGTGTGTGTGTCTGAGAGTGGGAGTACGTGTGTGTGTGAGAGTGGGAGTGCATGTGTGTGTGAGTCAGTGTGTGTGAGTGAGTGTGAGAGTGTGTGCTTGTGTGAGTGAGTGTGTGTGGGAGTGTGTGAGAGTGTGTGGATGTGTGTGTGAGAGTGTGTGGATGTTTGTGAGGGAGTGTGTAAGTGTGAGTGTGTAAGTGTGAGTGTGTGTGTGAGGGTGGGTGTGAGTGTGTGTGTGGGTGGGTGTGAGTGTGTGGAAGTGAGAGCATGTGAGTGTGGGTGTGTGTGTGGGTGTGGGTGTGTGTGAGTGTGAGTGAGAATTTGTGTGCCCGAGTGGGAGTGTGTGTAAGTACATGTGTGTGGGAGTACGTGCGTGTGGGAGTGCGTGTGAGTGAGGGTGTGTGTGTGTGAATGTGTGAGAATGTGTGGATGTGTGTGTGAGTGTGTGTGTGTGGGTGTGTGTGAGATTGTGTGTGGGTGGGTGTGAATGGGTGTGAGTGTGTGTGAGGGAGTATGTGTGGGTGTGTGTGTTGGGGGTGTGTGGGTGTGGGAGTGTGTATGGGTGTGTGAATGTGTGATTGGGCATATGTGACTGAAAGTGCATGTGAGTGTGTGTGTGGGTGTGGATGTGTGTGAGGGTGTGTGTGAGTGAGTGTGAGTGTGTGTGGGTGTGTGTGGGAGTGTATGTGAGTGTGGGTGGGTGTGAGAGTGTGTGTGAGAGTGTATATGGGTGTGTGAGAGTTTGAGTGTCTGTATTTGTGTGTGAGTGAATGTGGGTGGGTGGGTATGGGTGTGTGTGGGTGGATGTGTGGCTGTTAGTGTGTGAGTGTGTGTGTGTGGGTGGGTGTGAGTGTGTGTGGGGGGGGTGGGTGTGTGTGTGTGGGTGGGTGTGAGTGTATGTGTGTGGGTGGGTGGGTGTAAATGTGTGTATGCGGTATGTGTGTGTGGGTGGGTGTGTGTGTGTGTGTTAGCATGAATGTGTGTATTTTGTGTGTGTGAGTGTGTGTAGGTGTGAGTGTGTGAATGTGTGCATTTGTGTGTGGGAGTGTATGTGTGAGAGTGTGTGGCAGTGTGTGAGAGTGTGTGGATATGTGTGAGGGAGTGTGTAAGTGTGATAGAGTGTGTAAGTGTGAGGGTGTGTGAGGGTAGGTGTGAGTGTGTGTGTAGGGGTGGGTGTGACTGCGTGTGTGGGTGGTTGTGAGTGAGTGTGTGAGAGTGTGGGTGTGTGTGTGGGTGTGTGTGAGTGTGGGTGTGTGTGAGTGAGTGTGGGAGTGTGCGTGTGTGTGAGTGAAAATGTGTGGGTCCGAGTGGGAGTGTGTGTAAGTGTGTGTGGGAGTACGTGTGAGTGAGGGTGTGTGTGTGAGTGTGTGAGAATGTGTGGATGTGTGTGGGTGTGTGTGAGATTGTGGGTGGGTGTGAATGGGTGTGTGTGTGAGGGAGTGTGACGGAGTGTGTGTTGGTGTGTGTGTTGGGGGTGTGTGGGTGTGGGAGTGTGTGTTGGTGTGTGTGAGTGTGTGATTGGGCATGTGTGACTGTAAGTGCATGTGAGTGTGTGTGTGGGTGTGAGTGTGTGTGGGTGTGAATGTGTGTGAGGGTGTGTGTGAGTGAGTGTGAGTGTGCGCGGATGTATGTAGGTGTGAGAGAGTGTGAGTGTCTGTTTGTGTGTGTGAGTGAGTGTGTGTGGGTGTGGCTGTGAGTGTGTGAGTGGGTGGGTGAGTGTGAGTGTGTGTTGGTGGGTGTGTGGGTGAGAGTGTGGGTGGGTGTGAGTGTATGTGTGTGTGTGGGTGGGTGTGTGTGTATGCGGTGTGTGTGTGAGAGTGTGTGTGTGGGTGGGTGTAAGTGTGTGTGTGTATTAGTGTGAATATGTGTATTTGAGAGTGTGGGGGTGAGTGTGTGTGAGTGAGTGTGAATGTGTGTATTTGAGAGTGTGTGAATGAGTGTGAGTGTGTGTGTGGGAGTGAGTGTGAATGTGTGCATTTGTGAGTGTGTGAGAGAATGTGGGAGTGTGTGTGCGAGTGTGTGTGTGTGAGAGAGTGAGAGTGTGTGTGTCTGAATGTATGTGTGAGAGAGTGGGAGTACGTATGTGTGTGAGTCAGTGTGTGTGAGTGAATGTGCTTGTGTGAGTGAGTGTGTGTGAGAGTGTGTGGATGTGTGTGAGGGAGTGTGTATGTGTGTGGGTGGGTGTGAGAGTGTGGCTGTGTGTGTGTGAATGGGCATGTGTCACTGAGTCTGTGTGAGTGTGTGTGTAGGTGTGTGTGTGAGTGAGTGTGTATGTGTGTGAGAGTGTATGTGGGTGTGGGTGTGGGTGTGGGTGTGTGTGTGTGTGTGTGTGTAGGTTTGGAGCAAGCCTCCTGATGCTGGTGACGATAGGTGACTCCGTTTCCACTGGAAGGACACTGCACTCCCTGAGGACACCCAATTCTGCCCTTTACCCAGGGACTGCAAACCCACCCCCACACCTGGCTCAGGAACACTGCCCCACACCAGGGTTTCAGTCTGTGTGAGGGTGACCCCACACACACACCACACACACCACATACCACACACACACACACACACACCCACACACACACACACACCCCCCCACACACACACACACACACACACCCACACACACACACACACACACCTCATACCATACACACACACCACACACAAACACACAAACACACACCACACACACACACACACACACACACACACACCACATACCATACACACACACCACATACCATACACACACACCACACACAAACACACAAACACACACCACACACACACACACCACACACCACACACACACACCACACACACATACACATACCCCCCCACACACACTCCACACACACACAGACACTCGCCACACACACACCCCACACACCCAAACACACCCCACACAGTCCACACACACCCACACCCACACACCCCACACACACCCCACATACACACTCACCAACACTCACACACTCTCTCTCACACACACTCCCACACATTCATCACATTCACCAACACCCCCCCACACACACCCACACCCCACAGACACACACACTCACAGACACACACACACACCCCACACACCACAAACACACACCCACACCCCCCACATACACTCCATGCACAACCACACACCCCACACAGACACACACCCTACACCCCACACACTGCACACACACCTCACACCCCACATACACCCCACCCCACAAATACACACCCCCACACACACCCCCAGAAACCACAAACACACACGCACACCCCCGACACACACTCCACACACAACCACACACCCCCACACACACACCCCACAAACACACACCACCCCCATAAACACACCCCACACACACCCCACCCCCACACACGCACCCCCCCACACACCCCCAAGAGACACCCCACCCCACACAAACACCACCCCCACACACCACACAAACATTCCTCCCACACACACCACAGATATACACATCCCAGTCACACACCCCACACACATACACACACCCCATACACATCCCCCCTCACACACCCCCAACTCACACGCCCAACACACACACACTCCACACAGACATCCCCAACATACACACACTCCCAACACACACACACCACCAATGCACACACTCCCAACACACACACACCCCACACAGACCCACATCCCAGACACACAACCACACCCCACACACATCCCACAAACACCCACGCAGACATCCCCAACATACACACACTCCCAACACACACACACCACCAATGCACACACTCCCAACACACACACACCCCACACAGACCCACATCCCAGACACACAACCACACCCCCCACACATCCCACAAACACCCACGCCCCCCACACGCCACACACATCACACACCCAAACACACACACCCACACCCCACACACACACCCCACACTCACACACCCCCCCCCCACACACACACCCACACACACCCCCCACACACACCCCCACACACACCCCCCACCGACATACACACCCCACACACATCCCCCCACACAACCAAAACACACCCCGAATACACACACACACACACCCCACACACTCCCCACACAGACACACACCCCACCCTCCCACACACACCCCACACACACACATCCCACACACCCACCCCATATACACACACACACACACACACCGCATAAGGACACACACACCCCACACACACATACACACACATACACCCACACACACACCCACACATGCCCCCCCAACACACACACACCCCAAACACACACACATCCCACACGGACACACCCCCCCACACACCCACACACACATACCCCCCCCACACACACACACACACCCCAAACACACACACACCCCACACGGACACACACCCCCACACACCCACACACACATACCCCACACACACACATCCCACACACACACACCCACACACACATACACACACCCTGCACACACACACACCCACACACACACCCCACACAGACACCCCACACACACACCCTATGCACACACCCCAACACACACACACACGCCACATACACACATCCCCACACACACACACACCCCACATGGACACACACCCCCCACACACACCCCTACACACACAGACACACACCCCATACACACGGTCACACCCCCCCCCCCATACATACAGCCCCCCCACACACACACACGCGCACACAACCCAAATACACACACAACCCAAACGGACCCCCCCCCCACACACAGACACACACACACACCCCCACACACACACCCCACACACACACCCACACACACACCCACACCCCACACACACACCACACACACACACACACACACTGCAAATGGCCACCCATCGCATGGAGATAGAAACATTGCAAATGTCTACACATCCCAGACAGACAGACACACTGCAAATGGCTACCCATCCGTGATGATAGACACACTGCAAATGGCTACCCATCCCAGGGGGATGGACACACTGCAAATGGCTACCCCTCCCAGGGGGAAAGACACACTGCAAATGGCTACCCATCCCAGGGAGATAGACTGACTGCAAATGGCTACCCCTCCCAGGGGGAAAGACACACTGCAAATGGCTACCCATCCCAGGGAGATAGACACACTGCAAATGACTACCCATCCCAGACAGAGAGACACACTGCACATGGCTACACATCCCAGGGAGATAGACAAGTTGCAAATGGCAACCCATTCCAGACAGACAGACACACTGAAAATGGCGACCCATCCCAGGGAGACAGACACTGCAAATGGCTACCCATCCCAGGGAGACACATAGACTGCAAATGGCAGACAGACTGCAAATGACTACCCATCCCAGGGAGATGGACAGACTGCAAATGGCTACCCATCCCAGGGAGATAGACAAACTGCAAATTGCAACCCACCCCAGGGAGATAGACACACTGCAAATAGCTACCCATCCCAGGGAGACAGACACACTGCAAATGGCTACCCATTCCAGACAGACAGAGACACGGAAAATGGCTACCCATCCCAGGGTGATAGACACACTGCAAATGGCTACCCATCGCAGACAGATAGCCACACTCCAAATGGCTATCCATCCCAGACAGACAGACACACTGTAAATGGCTACCCAAGCCAGACAGACAGATAGACTGCAAATGGCTACCCATCCCAGTCAGACAGACACACTGCAAATGGCAACGCTTCCCAGGGAGATAGACACACTGCACATGGCTACCCATCCCAGGGACACTGACACATTGCAAATGGCTACTCATTCCAGGGAGACAGACACACTGCAAATGGCTACCCATCCCAGGGAGATGGATACACTGCAAATGGCTACCCATCCCAGACAGACAGACACACTGCAAATGGCTACCCATCCCAGGTAGACAGACACACTGTAAATGTCTACCCATGCCAGACAGACAGACACACTGCAAATGGCTACCCATCCCAGGGAGACAGACACACTGCAAATGGCTACCCGACCCAGACACATAGACACACTGCAAATGGCTATCCGACCCAGACAGACAGACACACTGCAAATGGCTACCCGACCCAGACAGACAGACACACTGCAAATGGCTACGTATCCCAGACAGATACACTGCAAATGGCTACCAATCGCCTGGAGATAGACACACTGCAAATGTCTACCCATCCCAGACAGACAGACACACTGCAAATGGCTACCCATCCCAGGGAGACAGACAGACTGCAAATCGCTACCCATCCCAGGGAGACTGACACACTGCAAATGGCTACCCCCAGGGAGATAGAGAAACTGCAAATGGCTACCCATTCCAGGAAGATAGACACGCTGCAAATGTCTCCCCATTCCAGGGAGACAGACGCGCTGCAAATGGCTACCCATCCCCGGGGAGATAGATATACTGCAAATGGCTCCCCATCCCAGTGAGACAGACACACTGCAAATAGTTACCGACGCCAGGGATATAGACACACTGCAAATGGCTACCAATCACAGGGAGATAGACACACTGCAAATGGCTACCCATCCCAGGGAGACGGACACACTGCAAATGGCTACCCATCCCAGGGAGACAGACACACTGCAAATGGCTACCCATCCCAGGGAGACGGACACACTGCAAATGGCTACCCATTCCAGGGAGATAGACACACTGCAAATGGCGACCCATCCCAGAGAGATGGACACACTGTAAATGGCTACTCATCCCAGGGAGATAGACACACTGCAAATGTCTACCCATCCCAGGTAGACAGACACACTGTAAATGGCTACCCATCCCAGGGAGATGGATACACTGCAAATGGCTACCCATCCCAGGGAGACAGACACACTGCAAATGGCTACCCGACCCAGACACATAGACACACTGCAAATGGCTATCCGACCCAGACAGACAGACACACTGCAAATGGCTTCCCATCCCAGGGAGATAGACACACTGCAAATGGGGACCAATCCCAGACAGACAAACACACTGCAAATGGCTACCCATCCCAGGGGGATGGACACACTGCAAATAGCTACCCACCCCAGGGATATAGACACACTGCAAATGGCTACCCATCCCAGACAGACAGACACACTGCAAATAGCTACCCATCCCAGGGAGATAGACACACTGCAAATGGCTACCACCAGGGAGATAGAGAAACTACAAATGGCTACCCATCCCCGGGGAGATAGATATACTGCAAATGGCTCCCCATCCCAGTGAGACAGACACACTGCAAATAGTTACCCACCCCAGGGATATAGACACATTGCAAATGTCTACCCATCCCAGACAGACAGACAGACTGCAAATGGCTACCCATCCCAGGGAGATAGACACACTGCAAATGGCTACCCATCCCAGGGAGACAGACACACTGCAAATGGCTACCCATCCCAGGGAGATAGACACACTGCAAATGGCTACCCATCCCAGACAGACAGACACACTGCAAATGGCTACCCATCCCCGGGGAGATAGATATACTGCAAATGGCTCCCCATCCCAGTGAGACAGACACACTGCAAATACGAACCCTCCCCAGGGATATAGACACACTGCAAATGGCTACCCATCCCAGGGAGACGGACACACTGCAAATGGCTACCCATCCCAGGGAGATAGACACACTGCAAATGGCTACCCATCACAGGGAGATAGCCACACTGCAAATGGCTACCCATCGCATGGAGATAGACACATTGCAAATGTCTACCCATCCCAGACAGACAGACAGACTGTAAATGGCTACTCATCCCAGGGAGATAGACACAGTGCAAATGTCTACCCATCCCAGGGAGACAGACACACTGCAAATGGCTACCCATCCCAGGGAGACAGACACACTGCAAATGGCTACCCATCCCAGTTAGACAGACAGACATTACAAATAGCTACCCATCCCAGGTAGAAAGAAACGCTGCAAATGTCTCCCGATTCCGGGGAGATAGACGCTCTGCAGATGGCTACTCATCCCAGTGAGACAGACACACTGCAAATAGTTACCCATCCCAGGGATATAGACACACTGCAAATGTCTACCCATCCCAGGGAGACAGACACACTGCAAATGCCTATCCATCCCAGGGAGACAGACACACTGCAAATGGCTACCCATCCCAGGGAGACAGACACACTGCAAATGGCTACCCATCGCATGGAGATAGACACATTGCAATTGTCTAGCCATCCCAGACAGACAGACAGACTGTAAATGGCTACCCATCCCAGGGAGATAGACACACTGCAAATGGCTACCCATCCCAGGGAGACGGACACACTGCAAATGGCTACCCATCCCAGGGAGACAGACACACTGCAAATGGCTACCCATCCCAGGGAGACGGACACACTGCAAATGGCTACCCATTCTAGGGAGATAGACACACTGCAAATGGCGACCCATCCCAGAGAGATGGACACACTGCAAATGGCTACCCATCCCAGGGAGATAGACACACTGCAAATGTCTACCCATCCCAGACAGACAGACAGACAGACACACTGTAAATGGCTACTCATCCCAGGGAGATAGACACACTGCAAATGTCTACCCATCCCAGGTAGACAGACACACTGTAAATGGCTACCCATCCCAGGGAGATGGATACACTGCAAATGGCTACCCATCCCAGGGAGACAGACACACTGCAAATGGGGACCAATCCCAGACAGACAAACACACTGCAAATGGCTACCCATCCCAGACAGACAGACACACTGCAAATGGCTACTCATCCCAGGGAGATAGACACACTGCAAATGTCTACCCATCCCAGGGAGACAGACACACTGCAAATGGCTACCCATCCCAGGGAGACAGACACACTGCAAATGGCTACCCATCCCAGTTAGACAGACAGACATTACAAATAGCTACCCATCCCAGGTAGAAAGAAACGCTGCAAATGTCTCCCGATTCCGGGGAGATAGACGCTCTGCAGATGGCTACCCATCCCAGGGAGACAGACACACTGCAAATGGCTACTCATCGCATGGAGATAGACACATTGCAAACGTCTAGCCATCCCAGACAGACAGACAGACTGTAAATGGCTACCCATCCCAGGGAGATAGACACACTGCAAATGGCTACCCATCCCAGGGAGACAGACACACTGCAAATGGCTACCCATCTCAGAGAGATAGACAAACTGCAAATAGCTACCCATCCCAGTTAGACAGACAGACATTACAAATGGCTACCCATCCCAGGTAGATAGAAACGCTGCAAATGTCTCCCCATTCCAGGGAGATAGACGCTCTGCAGATGGCTACTCATCCCAGGGAGACGGACACACTGCAAATGGCTACCCAACCCAGGGAGACAGACACACAGCAAATGGCTCCCCATCACAGGGAGATAGACACACTGCAAATGGCTCCCCATCACAGGGAGATAGACACACTGCAAATGGCTACCCATCCCAGACAGACAGACACACTGCAAATGGCTACCCATCCCAGACAGACAGACACACTGCAAATGGCTCCCCATCACAGGGAGATAGACACACTGCAAATGGCTCCCCATCACAGGGAGATAGACACACTGCAAATGGCTACCCATCCCAGACAGACAGACACACTGCAAATGGCTACCCATCCCAGGGAGACGGACACACAGCAAATGGCTACCCATCCCAGGGAGACAGACACACTGCAAATGGCTACTCATCCCAGGGAGATAGACACACTGCAAATGGCTACCCATCACAGGGAGATAGACACACTGCAAATGGCTACCCATCGCATGGAGATAGACACATTGCAAATGTCTACCCATCACAGACAGACAGACAGACTGTAAATGGCTACTCATCCCAGGGAGACAGACACACTGCAAATGGCTACCCATCCCAGGGAGATAGACCCACTGCAAATGGCTACCCATCTCAGGGAGACAGACAGACTGCAAAGTGCTACCCATCCCAGGGAGACAGACACACTGCAAATGGCTACCCATCCCAGGGAGACAGACACACTGCAAATGGCTACCCATCACAGGGAGATAGACACACTGCAAATGGCTACCCAACGCATGGAGATAGACACATTGCCAATGTCTACCTTTCCCAGACAGACAGACAGACTGCAAATGGCTACCCAACCCAGGGAGACAGACACACTGCAAATGGCTACCCATCCCAGGGAGACAGACACACTGCAAATGGCTACCCATCTCAGAGAGGTAGACAAACTGCAAATAGCTACCCATCCCAGTTAGACAGACAGACATTACAAATAGCTACCCATCCCAGGTAGAAAGAAACGCTGCAAATGTCTCCCGATTCCAGGGAGATAGACGCTCTGCAGGTGGCTACTCATCCCAGTGATACAGACACACTGCAAAGTTACCCATCCCAGGGATATAGACACACTGCAAATGTCTACCCATCCCAGACAGTCAGACACACTGGAAATGGCTACCCATCACAGGGAGACAGACACATTGCAAATGTCTACCCATCCCAGACAGACAGACAGACTGTAAATGTCTACCCATCCCAACGAGACGGACACACTGCAAATGGCTACCCATCACAGGGTGACAGATACACTGCAAATGGCTACCCATCGCATGGAGATAGACACACTGCAAATGTCTACCCATCCCAGACAGACAGACAGACACACTGTAAATGGCTACTCATCCCAGGGAGAAAGACACACTGCAAATGTCTACCCATCCCAGATAGACAGACACACTGCAAATGGCTACCCATCCCAGACAGACAGACACACTGCAATTGGCTACCAATCCCAGGGAGACAGACACACTGCAAATGGCTACCCATCCCAGGGAGATAGACACACTGCAAATGGGGACCAATCCCAGACAGACAAACACACTGCAAATGGCTACCCATCCCAGGGAGATAGACACACTGCAAATGGGGACCAATCCCAGACAGACAAACACACTGCAAATGGCTACCCATCCCAGGGAGATAGACACACTGCAAATGGGGACCAATCCCAGACAGACAAACACACTGCAAATGGCTACCCATCCCAGGGAGATAGACACACTGCAAATGGGGACCAATCCCAGACAGACAAACACACTGCAAATGGCTACCCATCCCAGACAGACAGACACACTGCAAATGGCTACCCATCGCAGGGGGATGGACACACTGCAAATAGCTACCCACCCCAGGGATATAGACACACTGCAAATGGCTACCCATCCCAGACAGACAGACACACTGCAAATGGCTACCCATCCCAGGGAGACGGACACACTGCAAGTGGCTCCCCATCCCAGGGAGATAGACACACTGCAAATGGCTACCCATCACAGGGAGATAGACACACTGCAAATGGCTACCCATCGCATGGAGATAGACACATTGCAAATGTCTACCCATCCCAGACAGACAGACAGACTGTAAATGGCTACTCATCCCAGGGAGATAGACACACTGCAAATGGCTACCCATCCCAGGGAGACAGACACACTGCAAATGGCTACCCATCCCAGTTAGACAGACAGACATTACAAATAGCTACCCATCCCAGGTAGAAAGAAACGCTGCAAATGTCTCCCGATTCCAGGGAGATAGACGCTCTGCAGATGGCTACTCATCCCAGTGAGACAGACACACTGCAAATAGTTACCCATCCCAGGGATATAGACACACTGCAAATGTCTACCCATCCCAGACAGTCAGACACACTGCAAATGCCTATCCATCCCAGGGAGACAGACACACTGCAAATGGCTACCCATCCCAGGGAGACAGACACACTGCAAATGGCTACCCATCGCATGGAGATAGACACATTGCAAATGTCTACCCATCCCAGACAGACAGACAGACAGACTGTAAATGTCTACCCATCCCAGGGAGATAGACACACTGCAAATGGCTACCCATCCCAGGGAGACAGACACACTGCAAATGGCTACCCATCCCAGGGAGACAGACACACTGCAAATGGCTACCCATCCCAGGGAGTCAGACACACTGCAAATGGCTACCCATCTCAGAGAGATAGACAAACTGCAAATAGCTACCCATCCCAGTTAGACAGACAGACATTACAAATAGCTACCCATCCCAGGTAGATAGAAACGCTGCAAATGTCTCCCCATTCCAGGGAGATAGACGCTCTGCAGATGGCTACTCATCCCAGGGAGACAGACACATTGCAAATGTCTACCCATCCCAGACAGACAGACACACTGCAAATGGCTACCCATCACAGGGAGATAGACACACTGCAAATGGCTCCCCATCACAGGGAGATAGACACACTGCAAATGGCTCCCCATCACAGGGAGACGGACACACTGCAAATGGCTACCCAACCCAGGGAGACAGACACACTGCAAATGGCTACCCATCCCAGGGAGATAGACACACTGCAAATGGCTTCTCATCCCAGGGAGATAGACACACTGCAAATGGCTACCCATCACAGGGAGATAGACACACTGCAAATGGCTACCCATCGCATGGAGATAGACACATTGCAAATGTCTACCCATCCCAGACAGACAGACAAACTGTAAATGGCTACTCATCCCAGGGAGACAGACACACTGCAAATGGCTACCCATCCCAGGGAGATAGACCCACTGCAAATGGCTACCCATCTCAGGGAGACAGACAGACTGCAAAGTGCTACCCATCCCAGGGAGACAGACACACTGCAAATGGCTACCCATCCCAGGGAGACAGACACACTGCAAATGGCTACCCATCACAGGGAGATAGACACACTGCAAATGGCTACCCATCGCATGGAGATAGACACATTGCCAATGTCTACCTTTCCCAGACAGACAGACAGACTGCAAATATCTACCCATCCCAGTTAGACAGACAGACATTACAAATAGCTACCCATCCCAGGTAGAAAGAAACGCTGCAAATGTCTCCCGATTCCAGGGAGATAGACGCTCTGCAGGTGGCTACTCATCCCAGTGATACAGACACACTGCAAATAGTTACCCATCCCAGGGATATAGACACACTGCAAATGTCTACCCATCCCAGACAGACAGACAGACACACTGTAAATGGCTACTCATCCCAGGGAGAAAGACACACTGCAAATGTCTACCCATCCCAGATAGACAGACACACTGCAAATGGCTACCCATCCCAGACAGACAGACACACTGCAATTGGCTACCCATCCCAGGGAGACAGACACACTGCAAATGGCTACCCATCCCAGGGAGATAGACACACTGCAAATGGGGACCAATCCCAGACAGGCAAACACACTGCAAATGGCTACCCGTTCCAGACAGACAGACACACTGCAAATGGCTACCCATCCCAGGGGGATGGACACACTGCAAATAGCTACCCACCCCAGGGATATAGACACACTGCAAATGGCTACCCATCCCAGACAGACAGACACACTGCAAATAGCTACCCATCCCAGGGAGATAGACACACTGCAAATGGCTACCACCAGGGAGATAGAGAAACTGCAAATGGCTACCCATCCCCGGGGAGATAGATATACTGCAAATGGCTCCCCATCCCAGTGAGACAGACACACTGCAAATAGTTACCCACCCCAGGGATATAGACACATTGCAAATGTCTACCCATCCCAGACAGACAGACACACTGCAAATGGCTACCCATCCCCGGGGAGATAGATATACTGCAAATGGCTCCCCATCCCAGTGAGACAGACACACTGCAAATACGAACCCTCCCCAGGGATATAGACACACTGCAAATGGCTACCCATCCCAGATAGACAGACACACTGCAAATGGCTACCCATCCCAGGGAGATAGACACACTGCAAATGGCTACCCATCACAGGGAGATAGACACACTGCAAATGGCTACCCATCGCATGGAGATAGACACATTGCAAATGTCTACCCATCCCAGACAGACAGACAGACACACTGTAAATGGCTACTCATCCCAGGGAGAAAGACACACTGCAAATGTCTACCCATCCCAGATAGACGGACACACTGCAAATGGCTACCCATCCCAGACAGACAGACACACTGCAATAGGCTACCCATCCCAGGGAGACAGACACACTGCAAATGGCTACCCATCCCAGGGAGATAGACACACTGCAAATGGGGACCAATCCCAGACAGACAAACACACTGCAAATGGCTACCCATCCCAGGGGGATGGACACACTGCAAATAGCTACCCACCCCAGGGATATATACACACTGCAAATGGCTACCCATCCCAGACAGACAGACACGCTGCAAATAGCTACCCATCCCAGGGAGATAGACACATTGCAAATGTCTACCCATCCCAGACAGACAGACACACTGCAAATGGCTACCCATCCCCGGGGAGATAGATATACTGCAAATGGCTCCCCATCCCAGTGAGACAGACACACTGCAAATACGAACCCTCCCCAGGGATATAGACACACTGCAAATGGCTACCCATCCCAGGGAGACGGACACACTGCAAATGGCTACCCATCCCAGGGAGATAGACACACTGCAAATGGCTACCCATCACAGGGAGATAGACACACTGCAAATGGCTACCCATCGCATGGAGATAGACACATTGCAAATGTCTACCCATCCCAGACAGACAGACAGACTGTAAATGGCTACTCATCCCAGGGAGATAGACACACTGCAAATGTCTACCCATCCCAGGGAGACAGACACACTGCAAATGGCTACCCATCCCAAGGAGACAGACACACTGCAAATGGCTACCCATCTCAGAGAGGTAGACAAACTGCAAATAGCTACCCATCCCAGTTAGACAGACAGACATTACAAATAGCTACTCATCCCAGGTGGATAGAAACGCTGCAAATGTCGCCCCATTCCAGGGAGATAGACGCTCTGCAGATGGCTATTCATCCCAGGGAGACAGACACATTGCAAATGTCTACCGATCCCAGACAGACAGACACGCTGCAAATGGCTACCCATCACAGGGAGATAGACACACTGCAAATGGCTCCCCATCACAGGGAGATAGACACACTGCAAATGGCTACCCATCCCAGACAGACAGACACACTGCAAATGGCTACCCATCCCAGGGAGACGGACACACTGCAAATGGCTACCCAACCCAGGGAGACAGACACACTGCAAATGGCTACCCATCCCAGGGAGACAGACACACTGCAAATGGCTACTCATCCCAGGGAGATAGACACACTGCAAATGGCTACCCATCACAGGGAGATAGACACACTGCAAATGGCTACCCATCGCATGGAGATAGACACATTGCAAATGTCTACCCATCCCAGACAGACAGACAGACTGCAAATGGCTACTCATCCCAGGGAGACAGACACACTGCAAATGGCTACCCATCCCAGGGAGATAGACCCACTGCAAATGGCTACCCATCTCAGGGAGACAGACAGACTGCAAAGTGCTACCCATCCCAGGGAGACAGACACACTGCAAATGGCTACCCATCCCAGGGAGACAGACACACTGCAAATGGCTACCCATCATAGGGAGATAGACACACTGCAAATGGCTACCCATCGCATGGAGATAGACACATTGCCAATGTCTACCTTTCCCAGACAGACAGACACACTGCAAATGGCTACCCAACCCAGGGAGACAGACACACTGCAAATGGCTACCCATCTCAGAGAGGTAGACAAACTGCAAATAGCTACCCATCCCAGTTAGACAGACAGACATTACAAATAGCTACCCATCCCAGGTAGAAAGAAACGCTGCAAATGTCTCCCGATTCCAGGGAAATAGACGCTCTGCAGGTGGCTACTCATCCCAGTGATACAGACACACTGCAAATAGTTACCCATCCCAGGGATATAGACACACTGCAAATGTCTACCCATCCCAGACAGTCAGACACACTGGAAATGGCTACCCATCACAGGGAGACAGACACATTGCAAATGTCTACCCATCCCAGACAGACAGACAGACTGTAAATGTCTACCCATCCCAGGGAGACGGACACACTGCAAATGGCTACCCATCACAGGGTGACAGATACACTGCAAATGGCTACCCATCGCATGGAGATAGACACACTGCAAATGTCTACCCTTCCCAGACAGACAGACACACTGTAAATGGCTACTCATCCCAGGGAGAAAGACACACTGCAAATGTCTACCCATCCCAGATAGACAGACACACTGCAAATGGCTACCCATCCCAGACAGACAGACACACTGCAATTGGCTACCCATCCCAGGGAGACAGACACACTGCAAATGGCTACCCATCCCAGGGAGATAGACACACTGCAAATGGGGACCAATCCCAGACAGACAAACACACTGCAAATGGCTACCCATTCCAGACAGACAGACACACTGCAAATGGCTACCCATCCCAGGGGGATGGACACACTGCAAATAGCTACCCACCCCAGGGATATAGACACACTGCAAATGGCTACCCATCCCAGACAGACTGACACACACACTGCAAATAGCTACCCATCCCAGGGAGATAGACACACTGCAAATGGCTACCACCAGGGAGATAGAGAAACTGCAAATGGCTACCCATCCCCGGGGAGATAGATATACTGCAAATGGCTCCCCATCCCAGTGAGACAGACACACTGCAAATAGTTACCCACCCCAGGGATATAGACACATTGCAAATGTCTACCCATCCCAGACAGACAGACACACTGCAAATGGCTACCCATCCCCGGGGAGATAGATATACTGCAAATGGCTCCCCATCCCAGTGAGACAGACACACTGCAAATACGAACCCTCCCCAGGGATATAGACACACTGCAAATGGCTACCCATCCCAGGGAGACGGACACACTGCAAATGGCTACCCATCCCAGGGAGATAGACACACTGCAAATGGCTACCCATCACAGGGAGATAGACACACTGCAAATGGCTACCCATCGCATGGAGATAGACACATTGCAAATGTCTACCCATCCCAGACAGACAGACAGACAGACTGTAAATGGCTACTCATCCCAGGGAGAAAGACACACTGCAAATGTCTACCCATCCCAGATAGACGGACACACTGCAAATGGCTACCCATCCCAGACAGACAGACACACTGCAATTGGCTACCCATCCCAGGGAGACAGACACACTGCAAATGGCTACCCATCCCAGGGAGATAGACACACTGCAAATGGGGACCAATCCCAGACAGACAAACACACTGCAAATGGCTACCCATCCCAGACAGACAGACACACTGCAAATGGCTACCCATCCCAGGGGGATGGACACACTGCAAATAGCTACCCACCCCAGGGATATAGACACACTGCAAATGGCTACCCATCCCAGACAGACAGACACACTGCAAATAGCTACCCATCCCAGACAGACAGACACACTGCAAATGGCTACCCATCCCAGGGAGATAGACACACTGCAAATGGCTACCACCAGGGAGATAGAGAAACTGCAAATGGCTACCCATCCCCGGGGAGATAGATATACTGCAAATGGCTCCCCATCCCAGTGAGACAGACACACTGCATATAGTTACCCACCCCAGGGATATAGACACATTGCAAATGTCTACCCATCCCAGACAGACAGACACACTGCAAATGGCTACCAATCCCCGGGGAGATAGATATACTGCAAATACGAACCCTCCCCAGGGATATAGACACACTGCAAATGGCTACCCATCCCAGGGAGACGGACACACTGCAAATGGCTACCCATCCCAGGGAGATAGACACACTGCAAATGGCTACCCATCACAGGGAGACAGACACACTGCAAATGGCTACCCATCGCATGGAGATAGACACATTGCAAATGTCTACCCATCCCAGACAGACAGACAGACTGTAAATGGCTACCCATCCCAGGGAGATAGACACACTGAAAATGGCTACCCATCCCAGGGAGACAGACACACTGCAAATGGCTACCCATCCCAGGGAGACAGACACACTGCAAATGGCTCCCCATCTCAGAGAGATAGACAAACTGCAAATAGCTACCCATCCCAGTTAGACAGACAGACATTACAAATGGCTACCCATGCCAGGTAGATGGAAACGCTGCAAATGTCTCCCCATTCCAGGGAGATAGACGCTCTGCAGATGGCTACTCATCCCAGGGAGACAGACACATTGCAAATGTCTACCCATCCCAGACAGACAGACACACTGCAAATGGCTACCCATCACAGGGAGATAGACACACTGCAAATGGCTCCCCATCACAGGGAGATAGACACACTGCAAATGGCTCCCCATCACAGGGAGATAGACACACTGCAAATGGCTACCCATCCCAGACAGACAGACACACTGCAAATGGCTACCCATCCCAGGGAGACGGACACACTGCAAATGGCTACCCAACCCAGGGAGACAGACACACTGCAAATGGCTACCACCAGGGAGATAGAGAAACTGCAAATGGCTACCCATCCCCGGGGAGATAGATATACTGCAAATGGCTCCCCATCCCAGTGAGACAGACACACTGCAAATGGCTACCCATCCCAGGGAGATAGACTGACTGCAAATGGCTACCCCTCCCAGGGGGAAAGACACACTGCAAATGGCTACCCATCCCAGGGAGATAGACACACTGCAAATGACTACCCATCCCAGACAGAGAGACACACTGCACATGGCTACACATCCCAGGGAGATAGACAAGTTGCAAATGGCAACCCATTCCAGACAGACAGACACACTGAAAATGGCGACCCATCCCAGGGAGACAGACACTGCAAATGGCTACCCATCCCAGGGAGACACATAGACTGCAAATGGCAGACAGACTGCAAATGACTACCCATCCCAGGGAGATGGACAGACTGCAAATGGCTACCCATCCCAGGGAGATAGACAAACTGCAAATTGCAACCCACCCCAGGGAGATAGACACACTGCAAATAGCTACCCATCCCAGGGAGACAGACACACTGCAAATGGCTACCCATTCCAGACAGACAGAGACACGGAAAATGGCTACCCATCCCAGGGTGATAGACACACTGCAAATGGCTACCCATCGCAGACAGATAGCCACACTCCAAATGGCTATCCATCCCAGACAGACAGACACACTGTAAATGGCTACCCAAGCCAGACAGACAGATAGACTGCAAATGGCTACCCATCCCAGTCAGACAGACACACTGCAAATGGCAACGCTTCCCAGGGAGATAGACACACTGCACATGGCTACCCATCCCAGGGACACTGACACATTGCAAATGGCTACTCATTCCAGGGAGACAGACACACTGCAAATGGCTACCCATCCCAGGGAGATGGATACACTGCAAATGGCTACCCATCCCAGACAGACAGACACACTGCAAATGGCTACCCATCCCAGGTAGACAGACACACTGTAAATGTCTACCCATGCCAGACAGACAGACACACTGCAAATGGCTACCCATCCCAGGGAGACAGACACACTGCAAATGGCTACCCGACCCAGACACATAGACACACTGCAAATGGCTATCCGACCCAGACAGACAGACACACTGCAAATGGCTACCCGACCCAGACAGACAGACACACTGCAAATGGCTACGTATCCCAGACAGATACACTGCAAATGGCTACCAATCGCCTGGAGATAGACACACTGCAAATGTCTACCCATCCCAGACAGACAGACACACTGCAAATGGCTACCCATCCCAGGGAGACAGACAGACTGCAAATCGCTACCCATCCCAGGGAGACTGACACACTGCAAATGGCTACCCCCAGGGAGATAGAGAAACTGCAAATGGCTACCCATTCCAGGAAGATAGACACGCTGCAAATGTCTCCCCATTCCAGGGAGACAGACGCGCTGCAAATGGCTACCCATCCCCGGGGAGATAGATATACTGCAAATGGCTCCCCATCCCAGTGAGACAGACACACTGCAAATAGTTACCGACGCCAGGGATATAGACACACTGCAAATGGCTACCAATCACAGGGAGATAGACACACTGCAAATGGCTACCCATCCCAGGGAGACGGACACACTGCAAATGGCTACCCATCCCAGGGAGACAGACACACTGCAAATGGCTACCCATCCCAGGGAGACGGACACACTGCAAATGGCTACCCATTCCAGGGAGATAGACACACTGCAAATGGCGACCCATCCCAGAGAGATGGACACACTGTAAATGGCTACTCATCCCAGGGAGATAGACACACTGCAAATGTCTACCCATCCCAGGTAGACAGACACACTGTAAATGGCTACCCATCCCAGGGAGATGGATACACTGCAAATGGCTACCCATCCCAGGGAGACAGACACACTGCAAATGGCTACCCGACCCAGACACATAGACACACTGCAAATGGCTATCCGACCCAGACAGACAGACACACTGCAAATGGCTTCCCATCCCAGGGAGATAGACACACTGCAAATGGGGACCAATCCCAGACAGACAAACACACTGCAAATGGCTACCCATCCCAGGGGGATGGACACACTGCAAATAGCTACCCACCCCAGGGATATAGACACACTGCAAATGGCTACCCATCCCAGACAGACAGACACACTGCAAATAGCTACCCATCCCAGGGAGATAGACACACTGCAAATGGCTACCACCAGGGAGATAGAGAAACTACAAATGGCTACCCATCCCCGGGGAGATAGATATACTGCAAATGGCTCCCCATCCCAGTGAGACAGACACACTGCAAATAGTTACCCACCCCAGGGATATAGACACATTGCAAATGTCTACCCATCCCAGACAGACAGACAGACTGCAAATGGCTACCCATCCCAGGGAGATAGACACACTGCAAATGGCTACCCATCCCAGGGAGACAGACACACTGCAAATGGCTACCCATCCCAGGGAGATAGACACACTGCAAATGGCTACCCATCCCAGACAGACAGACACACTGCAAATGGCTACCCATCCCCGGGGAGATAGATATACTGCAAATGGCTCCCCATCCCAGTGAGACAGACACACTGCAAATACGAACCCTCCCCAGGGATATAGACACACTGCAAATGGCTACCCATCCCAGGGAGACGGACACACTGCAAATGGCTACCCATCCCAGGGAGATAGACACACTGCAAATGGCTACCCATCACAGGGAGATAGCCACACTGCAAATGGCTACCCATCGCATGGAGATAGACACATTGCAAATGTCTACCCATCCCAGACAGACAGACAGACTGTAAATGGCTACTCATCCCAGGGAGATAGACACAGTGCAAATGTCTACCCATCCCAGGGAGACAGACACACTGCAAATGGCTACCCATCCCAGGGAGACAGACACACTGCAAATGGCTACCCATCCCAGTTAGACAGACAGACATTACAAATAGCTACCCATCCCAGGTAGAAAGAAACGCTGCAAATGTCTCCCGATTCCGGGGAGATAGACGCTCTGCAGATGGCTACTCATCCCAGTGAGACAGACACACTGCAAATAGTTACCCATCCCAGGGATATAGACACACTGCAAATGTCTACCCATCCCAGGGAGACAGACACACTGCAAATGCCTATCCATCCCAGGGAGACAGACACACTGCAAATGGCTACCCATCCCAGGGAGACAGACACACTGCAAATGGCTACCCATCGCATGGAGATAGACACATTGCAATTGTCTAGCCATCCCAGACAGACAGACAGACTGTAAATGGCTACCCATCCCAGGGAGATAGACACACTGCAAATGGTTACCCATCCCAGGGAGACGGACACACTGCAAATGGCTACCCATCCCAGGGAGACAGACACACTGCAAATGGCTACCCATCCCAGGGAGACGGACACACTGCAAATGGCTACCCATTCTAGGGAGATAGACACACTGCAAATGGCGACCCATCCCAGAGAGATGGACACACTGCAAATGGCTACCCATCCCAGGGAGATAGACACACTGCAAATGTCTACCCATCCCAGACAGACAGACAGACAGACACACTGTAAATGGCTACTCATCCCAGGGAGATAGACACACTGCAAATGTCTACCCATCCCAGGTAGACAGACACACTGTAAATGGCTACCCATCCCAGGGAGATGGATACACTGCAAATGGCTACCCATCCCAGGGAGACAGACACACTGCAAATGGGGACCAATCCCAGACAGACAAACACACTGCAAATGGCTACCCATCCCAGACAGACAGACACACTGCAAATGGCTACTCATCCCAGGGAGATAGACACACTGCAAATGTCTACCCATCCCAGGGAGACAGACACACTGCAAATGGCTACCCATCCCAGGGAGACAGACACACTGCAAATGGCTACCCATCCCAGTTAGACAGACAGACATTACAAATAGCTACCCATCCCAGGTAGAAAGAAACGCTGCAAATGTCTCCCGATTCCGGGGAGATAGACGCTCTGCAGATGGCTACCCATCCCAGGGAGACAGACACACTGCAAATGGCTACTCATCGCATGGAGATAGACACATTGCAAATGTCTAGCCATCCCAGACAGACAGACAGACTGTAAATGGCTACCCATCCCAGGGAGATAGACACACTGCAAATGGCTACCCATCCCAGGGAGACAGACACACTGCAAATGGCTACCCATCTCAGAGAGATAGACAAACTGCAAATAGCTACCCATCCCAGTTAGACAGACAGACATTACAAATGGCTACCCATCCCAGGTAGATAGAAACGCTGCAAATGTCTCCCCATTCCAGGGAGATAGACGCTCTGCAGATGGCTACTCATCCCAGGGAGACGGACACACTGCAAATGGCTACCCAACCCAGGGAGACAGACACACAGCAAATGGCTCCCCATCACAGGGAGATAGACACACTGCAAATGGCTCCCCATCACAGGGAGATAGACACACTGCAAATGGCTACCCATCCCAGACAGACAGACACACTGCAAATGGCTACCCATCCCAGACAGACAGACACACTGCAAATGGCTCCCCATCACAGGGAGATAGACACACTGCAAATGGCTCCCCATCACAGGGAGATAGACACACTGCAAATGGCTACCCATCCCAGACAGACAGACACACTGCAAATGGCTACCCATCCCAGGGAGACGGACACACAGCAAATGGCTACCCATCCCAGGGAGACAGACACACTGCAAATGGCTACTCATCCCAGGGAGATAGACACACTGCAAATGGCTACCCATCACAGGGAGATAGACACACTGCAAATGGCTACCCATCGCATGGAGATAGACACATTGCAAATGTCTACCCATCACAGACAGACAGACAGACTGTAAATGGCTACTCATCCCAGGGAGACAGACACACTGCAAATGGCTACCCATCCCAGGGAGATAGACCCACTGCAAATGGCTACCCATCTCAGGGAGACAGACAGACTGCAAAGTGCTACCCATCCCAGGGAGACAGACACACTGCAAATGGCTACCCATCCCAGGGAGACAGACACACTGCAAATGGCTACCCATCACAGGGAGATAGACACACTGCAAATGGCTACCCAACGCATGGAGATAGACACATTGCCAATGTCTACCTTTCCCAGACAGACAGACAGACTGCAAATGGCTACCCAACCCAGGGAGACAGACACACTGCAAATGGCTACCCATCCCAGGGAGACAGACACACTGCAAATGGCTACCCATCTCAGAGAGGTAGACAAACTGCAAATAGCTACCCATCCCAGTTAGACAGACAGACATTACAAATAGCTACCCATCCCAGGTAGAAAGAAACGCTGCAAATGTCTCCCGATTCCAGGGAGATAGACGCTCTGCAGGTGGCTACTCATCCCAGTGATACAGACACACTGCAAAGTTACCCATCCCAGGGATATAGACACACTGCAAATGTCTACCCATCCCAGACAGTCAGACACACTGGAAATGGCTACCCATCACAGGGAGACAGACACATTGCAAATGTCTACCCATCCCAGACAGACAGACAGACTGTAAATGTCTACCCATCCCAACGAGACGGACACACTGCAAATGGCTACCCATCACAGGGTGACAGATACACTGCAAATGGCTACCCATCGCATGGAGATAGACACACTGCAAATGTCTACCCATCCCAGACAGACAGACAGACACACTGTAAATGGCTACTCATCCCAGGGAGAAAGACACACTGCAAATGTCTACCCATCCCAGATAGACAGACACACTGCAAATGGCTACCCATCCCAGACAGACAGACACACTGCAATTGGCTACCAATCCCAGGGAGACAGACACACTGCAAATGGCTACCCATCCCAGGGAGATAGACACACTGCAAATGGGGACCAATCCCAGACAGACAAACACACTGCAAATGGCTACCCATCCCAGGGAGATAGACACACTGCAAATGGGGACCAATCCCAGACAGACAAACACACTGCAAATGGCTACCCATCCCAGGGAGATAGACACACTGCAAATGGGGACCAATCCCAGACAGACAAACACACTGCAAATGGCTACCCATCCCAGGGAGATAGACACACTGCAAATGGGGACCAATCCCAGACAGACAAACACACTGCAAATGGCTACCCATCCCAGACAGACAGACACACTGCAAATGGCTACCCATCGCAGGGGGATGGACACACTGCAAATAGCTACCCACCCCAGGGATATAGACACACTGCAAATGGCTACCCATCCCAGACAGACAGACACACTGCAAATGGCTACCCATCCCAGGGAGACGGACACACTGCAAGTGGCTCCCCATCCCAGGGAGATAGACACACTGCAAATGGCTACCCATCACAGGGAGATAGACACACTGCAAATGGCTACCCATCGCATGGAGATAGACACATTGCAAATGTCTACCCATCCCAGACAGACAGACAGACTGTAAATGGCTACTCATCCCAGGGAGATAGACACACTGCAAATGGCTACCCATCCCAGGGAGACAGACACACTGCAAATGGCTACCCATCCCAGTTAGACAGACAGACATTACAAATAGCTACCCATCCCAGGTAGAAAGAAACGCTGCAAATGTCTCCCGATTCCAGGGAGATAGACGCTCTGCAGATGGCTACTCATCCCAGTGAGACAGACACACTGCAAATAGTTACCCATCCCAGGGATATAGACACACTGCAAATGTCTACCCATCCCAGACAGTCAGACACACTGCAAATGCCTATCCATCCCAGGGAGACAGACACACTGCAAATGGCTACCCATCCCAGGGAGACAGACACACTGCAAATGGCTACCCATCGCATGGAGATAGACACATTGCAAATGTCTACCCATCCCAGACAGACAGACAGACAGACAGACTGTAAATGTCTACCCATCCCAGGGAGATAGACACACTGCAAATGGCTACCCATCCCAGGGAGACAGACACACTGCAAATGGCTACCCATCCCAGGGAGACAGACACACTGCAAATGGCTACCCATCCCAGGGAGTCAGACACACTGCAAATGGCTACCCATCTCAGAGAGATAGACAAACTGCAAATAGCTACCCATCCCAGTTAGACAGACAGACATTACAAATAGCTACCCATCCCAGGTAGATAGAAACGCTGCAAATGTCTCCCCATTCCAGGGAGATAGACGCTCTGCAGATGGCTACTCATCCCAGGGAGACAGACACATTGCAAATGTCTACCCATCCCAGACAGACAGACACACTGCAAATGGCTACCCATCACAGGGAGATAGACACACTGCAAATGGCTCCCCATCACAGGGAGATAGACACACTGCAAATGGCTCCCCATCACAGGGAGACGGACACACTGCAAATGGCTACCCAACCCAGGGAGACAGACACACTGCAAATGGCTACCCATCCCAGGGAGATAGACACACTGCAAATGGCTTCTCATCCCAGGGAGATAGACACACTGCAAATGGCTACCCATCACAGGGAGATAGACACACTGCAAATGGCTACCCATCGCATGGAGATAGACACATTGCAAATGTCTACCCATCCCAGACAGACAGACAAACTGTAAATGGCTACTCATCCCAGGGAGACAGACACACTGCAAATGGCTACCCATCCCAGGGAGATAGACCCACTGCAAATGGCTACCCATCTCAGGGAGACAGACAGACTGCAAAGTGCTACCCATCCCAGGGAGACAGACACACTGCAAATGGCTACCCATCCCAGGGAGACAGACACACTGCAAATGGCTACCCATCACAGGGAGATAGACACACTGCAAATGGCTACCCATCGCATGGAGATAGACACATTGCCAATGTCTACCTTTCCCAGACAGACAGACAGACTGCAAATATCTACCCATCCCAGTTAGACAGACAGACATTACAAATAGCTACCCATCCCAGGTAGAAAGAAACGCTGCAAATGTCTCCCGATTCCAGGGAGATAGACGCTCTGCAGGTGGCTACTCATCCCAGTGATACAGACACACTGCAAATAGTTACCCATCCCAGGGATATAGACACACTGCAAATGTCTACCCATCCCAGACAGACAGACAGACACACTGTAAATGGCTACTCATCCCAGGGAGAAAGACACACTGCAAATGTCTACCCATCCCAGATAGACAGACACACTGCAAATGGCTACCCATCCCAGACAGACAGACACACTGCAATTGGCTACCCATCCCAGGGAGACAGACACACTGCAAATGGCTACCCATCCCAGGGAGATAGACACACTGCAAATGGGGACCAATCCCAGACAGGCAAACACACTGCAAATGGCTACCCGTTCCAGACAGACAGACACACTGCAAATGGCTACCCATCCCAGGGGGATGGACACACTGCAAATAGCTACCCACCCCAGGGATATAGACACACTGCAAATGGCTACCCATCCCAGACAGACAGACACACTGCAAATAGCTACCCATCCCAGGGAGATAGACACACTGCAAATGGCTACCACCAGGGAGATAGAGAAACTGCAAATGGCTACCCATCCCCGGGGAGATAGATATACTGCAAATGGCTCCCCATCCCAGTGAGACAGACACACTGCAAATAGTTACCCACCCCAGGGATATAGACACATTGCAAATGTCTACCCATCCCAGACAGACAGACACACTGCAAATGGCTACCCATCCCCGGGGAGATAGATATACTGCAAATGGCTCCCCATCCCAGTGAGACAGACACACTGCAAATACGAACCCTCCCCAGGGATATAGACACACTGCAAATGGCTACCCATCCCAGATAGACAGACACACTGCAAATGGCTACCCATCCCAGGGAGATAGACACACTGCAAATGGCTACCCATCACAGGGAGATAGACACACTGCAAATGGCTACCCATCGCATGGAGATAGACACATTGCAAATGTCTACCCATCCCAGACAGACAGACAGACACACTGTAAATGGCTACTCATCCCAGGGAGAAAGACACACTGCAAATGTCTACCCATCCCAGATAGACGGACACACTGCAAATGGCTACCCATCCCAGACAGACAGACACACTGCAATAGGCTACCCATCCCAGGGAGACAGACACACTGCAAATGGCTACCCATCCCAGGGAGATAGACACACTGCAAATGGGGACCAATCCCAGACAGACAAACACACTGCAAATGGCTACCCATCCCAGGGGGATGGACACACTGCAAATAGCTACCCACCCCAGGGATATATACACACTGCAAATGGCTACCCATCCCAGACAGACAGACACGCTGCAAATAGCTACCCATCCCAGGGAGATAGACACATTGCAAATGTCTACCCATCCCAGACAGACAGACACACTGCAAATGGCTACCCATCCCCGGGGAGATAGATATACTGCAAATGGCTCCCCATCCCAGTGAGACAGACACACTGCAAATACGAACCCTCCCCAGGGATATAGACACACTGCAAATGGCTACCCATCCCAGGGAGACGGACACACTGCAAATGGCTACCCATCCCAGGGAGATAGACACACTGCAAATGGCTACCCATCACAGGGAGATAGACACACTGCAAATGGCTACCCATCGCATGGAGATAGACACATTGCAAATGTCTACCCATCCCAGACAGACAGACAGACTGTAAATGGCTACTCATCCCAGGGAGATAGACACACTGCAAATGTCTACCCATCCCAGGGAGACAGACACACTGCAAATGGCTACCCATCCCAGGGAGACAGACACACTGCAAATGGCTACCCATCTCAGAGAGGTAGACAAACTGCAAATAGCTACCCATCCCAGTTAGACAGACAGACATTACAAATAGCTACTCATCCCAGGTGGATAGAAACGCTGCAAATGTCGCCCCATTCCAGGGAGATAGACGCTCTGCAGATGGCTATTCATCCCAGGGAGACAGACACATTGCAAATGTCTACCGATCCCAGACAGACAGACACGCTGCAAATGGCTACCCATCACAGGGAGATATACACACTGCAAATGGCTCCCCATCACAGGGAGATAGACACACTGCAAATGGCTACCCATCCCAGACAGACAGACACACTGCAAATGGCTACCCATCCCAGGGAGACGGACACACTGCAAATGGCTACCCAACCCAGGGAGACAGACACACTGCAAATGGCTACCCATCCCAGGGAGACAGACACACTGCAAATGGCTACTCATCCCAGGGAGATAGACACACTGCAAATGGCTACCCATCACAGGGAGATAGACACACTGCAAATGGCTACCCATCGCATGGAGATAGACACATTGCAAATGTCTACCCATCCCAGACAGACAGACAGACTGCAAATGGCTACTCATCCCAGGGAGACAGACACACTGCAAATGGCTACCCATCCCAGGGAGATAGACCCACTGCAAATGGCTACCCATCTCAGGGAGACAGACAGACTGCAAAGTGCTACCCATCCCAGGGAGACAGACACACTGCAAATGGCTACCCATCCCAGGGAGACAGACACACTGCAAATGGCTACCCATCATAGGGAGATAGACACACTGCAAATGGCTACCCATCGCATGGAGATAGACACATTGCCAATGTCTACCTTTCCCAGACAGACAGACACACTGCAAATGGCTACCCAACCCAGGGAGACAGACACACTGCAAATGGCTACCCATCTCAGAGAGGTAGACAAACTGCAAATAGCTACCCATCCCAGTTAGACAGACAGACATTACAAATAGCTACCCATCCCAGGTAGAAAGAAACGCTGCAAATGTCTCCCGATTCCAGGGAAATAGACGCTCTGCAGGTGGCTACTCATCCCAGTGATACAGACACACTGCAAATAGTTACCCATCCCAGGGATATAGACACACTGCAAATGTCTACCCATCCCAGACAGTCAGACACACTGGAAATGGCTACCCATCACAGGGAGACAGACACATTGCAAATGTCTACCCATCCCAGACAGACAGACAGACTGTAAATGTCTACCCATCCCAGGGAGACGGACACACTGCAAATGGCTACCCATCACAGGGTGACAGATACACTGCAAATGGCTACCCATCGCATGGAGATAGACACACTGCAAATGTCTACCCTTCCCAGACAGACAGACACACTGTAAATGGCTACTCATCCCAGGGAGAAAGACACACTGCAAATGTCTACCCATCCCAGATAGACAGACACACTGCAAATGGCTACCCATCCCAGACAGACAGACACACTGCAATTGGCTACCCATCCCAGGGAGACAGACACACTGCAAATGGCTACCCATCCCAGGGAGATAGACACACTGCAAATGGGGACCAATCCCAGACAGACAAACACACTGCAAATGGCTACCCATTCCAGACAGACAGACACACTGCAAATGGCTACCCATCCCAGGGGGATGGACACACTGCAAATAGCTACCCACCCCAGGGATATAGACACACTGCAAATGGCTACCCATCCCAGACAGACTGACACACACACTGCAAATAGCTACCCATCCCAGGGAGATAGACACACTGCAAATGGCTACCACCAGGGAGATAGAGAAACTGCAAATGGCTACCCATCCCCGGGGAGATAGATATACTGCAAATGGCTCCCCATCCCAGTGAGACAGACACACTGCAAATAGTTACCCACCCCAGGGATATAGACACATTGCAAATGTCTACCCATCCCAGACAGACAGACACACTGCAAATGGCTACCCATCCCCGGGGAGATAGATATACTGCAAATGGCTCCCCATCCCAGTGAGACAGACACACTGCAAATACGAACCCTCCCCAGGGATATAGACACACTGCAAATGGCTACCCATCCCAGGGAGACGGACACACTGCAAATGGCTACCCATCCCAGGGAGATAGACACACTGCAAATGGCTACCCATCACAGGGAGATAGACACACTGCAAATGGCTACCCATCGCATGGAGATAGACACATTGCAAATGTCTACCCATCCCAGACAGACAGACAGACAGACTGTAAATGGCTACTCATCCCAGGGAGAAAGACACACTGCAAATGTCTACCCATCCCAGATAGACGGACACACTGCAAATGGCTACCCATCCCAGACAGACAGACACACTGCAATTGGCTACCCATCCCAGGGAGACAGACACACTGCAAATGGCTACCCATCCCAGGGAGATAGACACACTGCAAATGGGGACCAATCCCAGACAGACAAACACACTGCAAATGGCTACCCATCCCAGACAGACAGACACACTGCAAATGGCTACCCATCCCAGGGGGATGGACACACTGCAAATAGCTACCCACCCCAGGGATATAGACACACTGCAAATGGCTACCCATCCCAGACAGACAGACACACTGCAAATAGCTACCCATCCCAGACAGACAGACACACTGCAAATGGCTACCCATCCCAGGGAGATAGACACACTGCAAATGGCTACCACCAGGGAGATAGAGAAACTGCAAATGGCTACCCATCCCCGGGGAGATAGATATACTGCAAATGGCTCCCCATCCCAGTGAGACAGACACACTGCATATAGTTACCCACCCCAGGGATATAGACACATTGCAAATGTCTACCCATCCCAGACAGACAGACACACTGCAAATGGCTACCAATCCCCGGGGAGATAGATATACTGCAAATACGAACCCTCCCCAGGGATATAGACACACTGCAAATGGCTACCCATCCCAGGGAGACGGACACACTGCAAATGGCTACCCATCCCAGGGAGATAGACACACTGCAAATGGCTACCCATCACAGGGAGACAGACACACTGCAAATGGCTACCCATCGCATGGAGATAGACACATTGCAAATGTCTACCCATCCCAGACAGACAGACAGACTGTAAATGGCTACCCATCCCAGGGAGATAGACACACTGAAAATGGCTACCCATCCCAGGGAGACAGACACACTGCAAATGGCTACCCATCTCAGAGAGATAGACAAACTGCAAATAGCTACCCATCCCAGTTAGACAGACAGACATTACAAATGGCTACCCATGCCAGGTAGATGGAAACGCTGCAAATGTCTCCCCATTCCAGGGAGATAGACGCTCTGCAGATGGCTACTCATCCCAGGGAGACAGACACATTGCAAATGTCTACCCATCCCAGACAGACAGACACACTGCAAATGGCTACCCATCACAGGGAGATAGACACACTGCAAATGGCTCCCCATCACAGGGAGATAGACACACTGCAAATGGCTCCCCATCACAGGGAGATAGACACACTGCAAATGGCTACCCATCCCAGACAGACAGACACACTGCAAATGGCTACCCATCCCAGGGAGACGGACACACTGCAAATGGCTACCCAACCCAGGGAGACAGACACACTGCAAATGGCTACCACCAGGGAGATAGAGAAACTGCAAATGGCTACCCATCCCCGGGGAGATAGATATACTGCAAATGGCTCCCCATCCCAGTGAGACAGACACACTGCAAATGGCTACCCATCGCATGGAGATAGACACATTGCAAATGTCTACCCATCCCAGACAGACAGACAGACAGACTGTAAATGGTTACTCATCCCAGGGAGACAGACACACTGCAAATGGCTACCCATCCCAGGGAGATAGACCCACTGCAAATGGCTACCCATCTCAGGGAGACAGACAGACTGCAAAGTGCTACCCATCCCAGGGAGACAGACACACTGCAAATGGCTACCCATCCCAGGGAGACAGACACACTGCAAATGGCTACCCATCACAGGGAGATAGACACACTGCAAATGGCTACCCATCGCATGGAGATAGACACATTGCCACTGTCTACCTTTCCCAGACAAACAGACAGACTGCAAATGGCTACCCAACCCAGGGAGACAGACAGACTGCAAATGGCTCCCCATCCCAGGGAGACAGACACACTGCAAATGGCTACCCATCCCAGGGAGACAGACACACTGCAAATGGCTACCCATCGCATGGAGAAAGACACATTGCAAATGTCTAGCCATCCCAGACAGACAGACACACTGTAAATGGCTCCCCATCCCAGGGAGATAGACACACTGCAAATGGCTACCCATCCCAGGGAAACGGACACACTGCAAATGGCTTCCCATCCCAGGGAGATAGACACACTGCAAATGGCTACCCATCACAGGGAGATAGACACACTGCAAATGGCTACCCATCGCATGGAGATAGACACATTGCAAATGTCTACCCATCCCAGACAGACAGACACACTGCAAATGCCTATCCATCCCAGGGAGACAGACACACTGCAAATGGCTACCCATCCCAGGGAGACAGACACCCTGCAAATGGCTACCCATCGCATGGAGATAGACACATTTCAAATGTCTAGCCATCCCAGACAGACAGACAGACTGTAAATGGCTCCCCATTCCAGGGAGATAGACACACTGCAAATGGCTACCCATCCCAGGGAGACAGACAGACTGCAAATGGCTACCCATCCCAGGGAGACAGACACACTGCAAATGGCTACCCATCTCAGAGAGATAGACAAACTGCAAATGGCTACCCATCCCAGTTAGACAGACAGACATTACAAATAGCCACCCATCCCAGGTAGATAGAAACGCTGCAAATGTCTCCCCATTCCAGGGAGATAGACGCTCTGCAGATGGCTACTCATCCCAGGGAGACAGACACATTGCAAATGTCTACCCATCCCAGACAGACAGACACACTGCAAATGGCTCCCCATCACAGGGAGGTAGACACACTGCAAATGGCTCCCCATCACAGGGAGATAGACACACTGCAAATGGCTACCCAACCCAGGGAGACAGACACACTGTAAATGGCTACTCATCCCAGGGAGATAGACACACTGCAAATGGCTACCCATCACAGGGAGATAGACACACTGCAAATGGCTACCCATCGCATGGAGATAGACACATTGCACATGTCTACCCATCCCAGACAGACAGACAGACTGTAAATGGCGACTCATCCCAGGGAGATAGACCCACTGCAAATGGCTACCCATCTCAGGGAGACAGACAGACTGCAAAGTGCTACCCATCCCAGGGAGACAGACACACTGCAAATGGCTACCCATCCCAGGGAGACAGACACACTGCAAATGGCTACCCATCACAGGGAGATAGACACATTGCCAATGTCTACCTTTCCCAGACAGACAGACAGACTGCAAATGGCTACCCAACCCTTGGAGTCAGACACACTGCAAATGGCTACCCATCCCAGGGAGACAGACACACTGCAATTGGCTACCCATCCCAGGGAGACAGACACACTGCAAATGGCTACCCATCTCAGAGAGGTAGACAAACTGCAAATAGCTACCCATCCCAGTTAGACAGACAGACATTACAAATAGCTACCCATCCCAGGTAGAAAGAAACGCTGCAAATGTCTCCCGATTCCAGGGAGATAGACGCTCTGCAGATGGCTACTCATCCCAGGGAGACAGACACATTGCAAATGTCTACCCATCCCAGACAGACAGACACACTGCAAATGGCTCCCCATCCCAGGGAGACAGACACACTGCAAATGTCTACCCATCCCAGACAGGCAGACACACTGGAAATGGCTACCCATCCCAGGGAGACGGACACACTGCAAATATCTACCCATCCCAGATAGACAGACACACTGCAAATGGCTACACATCCCAGACAGACAGACACACTGCAATTGGCTACCCATCCCAGGGAGACAGACACACTGCAAATGGCGACCCATCCCAGACAGACAGACAGACTGCAAATGGCTACCCATTCCGGGGAGATAGACACACTGCAAATGGCTACCCATCCCAGGGAGACAGACAGACTGCAAATCGCTACCCATCCCAGGGAGACAGACACACTGCAAATGGCTACCCATCCCAGACAGACAGACAGACTGCAAATGGCTACCCATCCCAGGGAGATAGACCCACTGCAAATGGCTACCCATCCCAGACAGACAAACACACTGCAAACGGCTACCCATCCCAGACAGACAGACACACTGCAAATAATTACCCATCCCAGGGATATAGACACACTGCAAATGTCTACCCATCCCAGACAGTCAGACACACTGCAAATGGCTACCCATCCCAGGGAGACAGACACACTGCAAATGGCTACCCATCCCAGGAAGACAGACACACTGCAAATGGCTACCCATCCCAGGGAGACAGACACACTGCAAATGGCTACCCATCACAGGGAGATAGACACACTGCAAATGGCTACCCATCGCATGGAGATAGACACATTGCCAATGTCTACCTTTCCCAGACAGACAGACAGACTGCAAATCGCTACCCATCCCAGGAAGACAGACACACTGCAAATGGCTACCCATCCCAGGGAGACAGACACACTGCAAATGGCTACCCATCACAGGGAGATAGACACACTGCAAATGGCTACCCATCGCATGGAGATAGACACATTGCCAATGTCTACCTTTCCCAGACAGACAGACAGACTGCAAATCGCTACCCAACCCAGGGAGACAGACACACTGCAAATGGCTACCCATCCCAGGAAAACAGACACACTGCAAATGGTTACCCATCCCAGACAGACAGACACACTGCAAATGGCTACCCATCCCAGGGAGACAGACAAACTGCAAATGGCCACCCATCCCCGGGGAGATAGATATACTGCAAATGGCTCCCCATCCCAGTGAGACAGACACACTGCAAATAGTTACCCACCCCAGGGATATAGACACACTGTAAATGGCTACCCATTGCATGGAGATAGACACATTGCAAATGTCTACCCTTCCCAGACAGACAGACAGACTGCAAATGGCTACCCAACCCAGGGAGACGGACACACTGCAAATGGCTACCCATCCCAGGGAGGTAGACACACTGCAAATGGCTACCCATCCCAGGGAGACAGACACACTGTAAATGTCTACCTCTCCCAGACAGACGGACACACTGCAAATGGCTACCCATCACCGGGTGACAGACACACTGCAAATGGATACCCATCGCATGGAGATAGACACATTGCCAATGTCAACCCTTCCCAGACAGAGAGACACACTGCAAATGGCTACCCATCCCAGGGAGACAGGCACACTGCAAATGGCTACCCATCCCAGACAGACAGACGCACTGCAAATGGCTACCCTTCCCAGGGAGACAGACACACTGCAAATGGCTACCCATCGCATGGAGATAGACACATTGCCAATGTCTACCCATCCCAGACAGACAGACAGACTGTAAATGGCTACTCATACCGGGGAGATAGACACACTGCAAATGGCTACTCACCCCAGGATAGACAGGCACACTGCAAATGTCTACCCATCCCAGACAGACAGACACACTGCAAATGGCTACCCAACCCAGGGAGACGGACATACTGCAAATGGCTACCCACCCCAGGGATATAGACACACTGCAAATGTCTACCCATCCCAGACAGACAGACACACTGCAAATGTCTATCCATCCCAGGGAGATAGACACACTGCAAATACCTACCCACCCCAGGGAGATAGACACATTGCAAATGGCTACCCATCCCAGGGAGACGGACACACTGCAAATGGCTACCCATCCCAGACAGACAGACAGACTGCAAATGGCTACCCATCCCAGGGAGACAGACACACTGCAAATGGCTACCCATCCCAGACAGATAGACACACTGCAAATGGCTACCCATCGCATGGAGACAGACACATTACAAATGTCTACCCATCCCAGACAGAAAGACAGACATGTAAATGGCTACTCATCCCAGGGAGATAGACACACTGCAAAAGCTACCCACCCCGGGGATATAGACACACTGCAAATGGCTACCCATCCCAGCGAGACAGACACACTGCAAATGGCTAACCATCCCAGGGAGACAGACACACTGCAAATGGCTACCCATCCCAGGGAGACAGACAGACTGCAAATTGCTACCCATCCCAGGGGGACAGACACACTGCAAATGGCTACCCATCCCAGGGAGATAGACCCACTGCAAATGGCTACCCATCTCAGGGAGACAGACAGACTGCAAATGGCTACCCATCCCAGGGAGACAGACACACTGCAAATGGCTACCCATCGCATGGAGATAGACACATTGCCAATGTCTACCCTTCCCAGACGGACAGACAGACTGCAAATGGCTACCCATCCCAGGGAGACAGACACACTGCAAATAGCTACCCATCCCAGACAGACAGACAGACTGCAAATGGCTACACATCCCAGATAGACAGACACACTGCAAATGGCTACCCATCCCAGGGAGACAGACTGCAAATCGCTACCCATCCCAGACAGAGAGACAGACTGCAAATGGCTACCCATCCCAGGGAGACAGGCACACTGCAAATGGCTACCCATCCCAGGGAGATAGACCCACTGCAAATGGCGACCCATCCCAGACAGACAAACACACTGCAAATGGCTACCCATCCCAGACAGACAGACACACTGCATACGGCTACCCATCCCAGACAGACAGACACACTGCACATAGCTACCCATCCCAGGGAGATAGACACACGGCAAATGGCTACCCATCCCAGGAAAACAGACACACTGCAAATGGCTACTCCCAGCGAGATAGAGAAACTGCAAATGGCTACCCATTCCAGGGAGATAGACACACTGCAAATGGCTCCCCATCCCAGTGAGACAGACACACTGCAAATAGTTACCCATCCCAGGGATATAGACACACTGCAAATGTCTACCCATCCCAGACAGTCAGACACACTGCAAATGGCTACCCATCCCAGGGAGACAGACACACTGCAAATGGCTACCCATCCCAGGGAGACAGACACACTGCAAATGGCTACCCATCACAGGGAGATGGACACACTGCAAATGGCTACCCATCCCAGGGAGACAGACACACTGTAAATGTCTACCTCTCCCAGACAGACGGACACACTGCAAATGGCTACCCATCCCAGACAGACAGACACACTGGAAATGGCTACCCATCACAGGGTGACAGACACACTGCAAATGGCTACCCATCGCATGGAGATAGACACATTGCCAATGTCAACCCTTCCCAGACAGAGAGACACACTGCAAATGGCTACCCATCACAGGGAGATAGACACACTGCAAATGGCTACCCATCGCATGGTGATAGACACATTGCCAATGTCTACCTTTCCCAGACAGACAGACAGACTGCAAATGGCTACCCAATCCAGGGAGACAGGCACACTGCGAATGGCTACCCATCCCAGGAAAACAGACACACTGCAAATGGTTACCCATCCCAGACAGACAGACACACTGCAAATGGCTCCCCATCCCAGTGAGACAGACACACTGCAAATAGTTACCCACCCCAGGGATATAGACACACTGTAAATGGCTACCCATCGCATGGAGATAGACACATTGCAAATGTCTACCCTTCCCAGACAGACAGAAAGACTGCAAATGGCTACCCAACCCAGGGAGACGGACACACTGCAAATGGCTACCCATCCCAGGGAGATAGACACACTGCAAATGGCTACCCATCCCAGGGAGACAGACACACTGCAAATGGCTACCCATCCCAGGGAGACAGGCACACTGCAAATGGCTACCCATCCCAGACAGACAGACGCACTGCAAATGGCTCCCCATCCCAGTGAGACAGACACACTGCAAATAGTTACCCACCCCAGGGATATAGACACACTGTAAATGGCTACCCATCCCATGGAGACGGACACACTGCAAATGGCTACCCATCCCAGACAGACAGACACACTGGAAATGGCTACCCATCACAGGGTGACAGACACACTGCAAATGGCTACCCATCGCATGGAGATAGACACATTGCCAATGTCTACCCATCCCAGACAGACAGACAGACTGTAAATGGCTACTCATACCAGGGAGATAGACACACTGCAAATGGCTACTCACCCCAGGATAGACAGGCACACTGCAAATGTCTACCCATCCCAGACAGACAGACACACTGCAAATGGCTACCCATCCCAGGGAGACGGACACACTGCAAATGGCTACCCATCCCAGGGAGATAGACACATTTCAAATGTCTACCCATCCCAGACAGACAGACAGACTGTAAATGGCTACACATCCCAGGGAGACAGACAAACTGCAAATGGCTACCCATCTCAGGGAGACAGACACACTGCAAATGGCTCCCCACCCCAGAGAGATAGACACACTGCAAATAGCTACCCATCCCAGTCAGACAGACAGACATTGCAAACAGCTACCCATCCCAGATAGACAGACACACTGCAAATGGCTACCCATCCCAGATAGACAGACACACTGCAAATGGCTACCCATCCCAGGGAGACCGACACACTGCAAATGGCTACCCGTCCCAGGGAGACGGACACAGTGCAAATGGCTACCCATCCCTGACAGACAGACTGCAAATGGCTATCCATCCCAGGGGGATGGACACACTGCAAATGGCGACCCATCCCAGACACAGACACACTGCAAATGGCTTCCCATCCCAGGGAGACAGACAGACTGCAAATGGCTACCCATCCCAGGGAGACAGACACACTGCAAATGGCTACCCATCCCAGACAGACAGACACACTGCAAATGGCTACCCATCCCAGGGAGACAGACAGACTGCAAATGGCTACCCATCCCAGGGAGACAGACACACTGCAAATGGCGACCCATCCCAGACAGACAGACACACTGCAAATGGCGACCCATCCCAGACAGACAGACACACTGCAAATGGCTACCCATCCCAGGGAGACAGACACACTGCAAATGGCTACCCATCCCAGGGAGACAGACCCACTGCAAATGGCTACCCATCCGAGGGAGGCAGACACACTGCAAATGGCGACCCATCACAATCAGACAGACAGACAGACATTGCAAATAGCTACCCATCCCAGATAGACAGACACACTGCAAATGGCTACCCATCCCAGATAGACAGACACACTGCAAATGGCTACCCATCCCAGGGAGACCGACACACTGCAAATGGCTCCCCATCCCAGGGAGACGGACACCGTGCAAATGGCTACCCAGCCCAGACAGACAGACAGACTGCAAATGGCTACCCATCCCAGGGAGACAGACACACTGCAAATGTCTACCCATCCCAGACAGACAGACACACTGTAAATGGCTATCCATCCCAGGGAGACGGACACAGTGCAAATGGCTATCCATCCCAGACAGACAGACAGACTGCAAATGGCTACCCATCCCAGGGAGATAGACACACTGCAAATGGCTACCCATCCCAGGGAGACAGACACACTGCAAATGGCTACCCATTGCATGGAGATAGACACATTGCAAATGTCTACCCATCCCAGACAGACAGACACACTGCAAATGGCGACCCATCCCAGACAGACAGACACACTGCAAATGGCTACCCATCCCAGAGCAATAGACACACTGCAAATGGCTACCCATCCCAGGGAGACAGACCCACTGCAAATGGCTACCCATCCGAGGGATGCAGACACACTGCAAATGGCGACCCATCACAATCAGACAGACAGACAGACATTGCAAATAGCTACCCATCCCAGATAGACAGACACACTGCAAATGGCTACCCATCCCAGATAGACAGACACACTGCAAATGGCTACCCATCCCAGGGAGACCGACACACTGCAAATGGCTACCCATCCCAGGGAGACGGACACAGTGCAAATGGCTACCCATCCCAGACAGACAGACAGACTGCAAATGGCTACCCATCCCAGGGAGACAGACACACTGCAAATGTCTACCCATCCCAGACAGACAGACACACTGTAAATGGCTTTCCATCCCAGGGAGACGGACACAGTGCAAATGGCTATCCATCCCAGACAGACAGACAGACTGCAAATGGCTACCCATCCCAGGGAGATAGACACACTGCAAATGGCTACCCATCCCAGGGAGACAGACACACTGCAAATGGCTACCCATTGCATGGAGATAGACACATTGCAAATGTCTACCCATCCCAGATAGACAGACACACTGCAAATGGCTACCCATTGCATGGAGATAGACACATTGCAAATGTCTACCCATCCCAGATAGACAGACACACTGCAAATGGCTATCCATCCCAGGGGGATGGACACACTGCAAATGGCGACCCATCCCAGACACAGACACACTGCAAATGGCTACCCATCTCAGGGAGACAGACAGACTGCAAATGGCTACCCATCCCAGGGAGACAGACAGACTGCAAATGGCTACCCATCCCAGGGAGACAGACACACTGCAAATGGCTACCCATCCCAGGGAGACAGACAGACTGCAAATGGCTACCCATCCCAGGGAGACAGACACACTGCAAATGGCGACCCATCCCAGACAGAGAGACAGACTGCAAATGGCTACCCATCCCAGGGAGACAGGCACACTGCAAATGGCTACCCATCCCAGGGTGACAGACACACTGCAAATGGCTACCCATCGCATGGAGATAGACACATTGCCAATGTCAACCCTTCCCAGACAGAGAGACACACTGCAAATGGCTACCCATCACAGGGAGATAGACACACTGCAAATGGCTACCCATCGCATGGTGATAGACACATTGCCAATGTCTACCTTTCCCAGACAGACAGACAGACTGCAAATGGCTACCCAATCCAGGGAGACAGGCACACTGCGAATGGCTACCCATCCCAGGAAAACAGACACACTGCAAATGGTTACCCATCCCAGACAGACAGACACACTGCAAATGGCTACCCATCCCAGTGAGACAGACACACTGCAAATAGTTACCCACCCCAGGGATATAGACACACTGTAAATGGCTACCCATCGCATGGAGATAGACACATTGCAAATGTCTACCCTTCCCAGACAGACAGAAAGACTGCAAATGGCTACCCAACCCAGGGAGACGGACACACTGCAAATGGCTACCCATCCCAGGGAGATAGACACACTGCAAATGGCTACCCATCCCAGGGAGACAGACACACTGCAAATGGCTACCCATCCCAGGGAGACAGGCACACTGCAAATGGCTACCCATCCCAGACAGACAGACGCACTGCAAATGGCTCCCCATCACAGGGTGACAGACACACTGCAAATGGCTACCCATCGCATGGAGATAGACACATTGCCAATGTCTACCCATCCCAGACAGACAGACAGACTGTAAATGGCTACTCATACCAGGGAGATAGACACACTGCAAATGGCTACTCACCCCAGGATAGACAGGCACACTGCAAATGTCTACCCATCCCAGACAGACAGACACACTGCAAATGGCTACCCATCCCAGGGAGACGGACACACTGCAAATGGCTACCCATCCCAGGGAGATAGACACATTTCAAATGTCTACCCATCCCAGACAGACAGACAGACTGTAAATGGCTACACATCCCAGGGAGACAGACAAACTGCAAATGGCTACCCATCTCAGGGAGACAGACACACTGCAAATGGCTCCCCACCCCAGAGAGATAGACACACTGCAAATAGCTACCCATCCCAGTCAGACAGACAGACATTGCAAACAGCTACCCATCCCAGATAGACAGACACACTGCAAATGGCTACCCATCCCAGGGAGACCGACACACTGCAAATGGCTACCCGTCCCAGGGAGACGGACACAGTGCAAATGGCTACCCATCCCTGACAGACAGACTGCAAATGGCTATCCATCCCAGGGGGATGGACACACTGCAAATGGCGACCCATCCCAGACACAGACACACTGCAAATGGCTTCCCATCCCAGGGAGACAGACAGACTGCAAATGGCTACCCATCCCAGGGAGACAGACACACTGCAAATGGCTACCCATCCCAGGGAGACAGACACACTGCAAATGGCTACCCATCCCAGGGAGACGGACACACTGGAAATGGCTACCCATCCCAGGGTGACAGACACACTGCAAATGGCTACCCATCGCATGGAGATAGACACATTGCCAATGTCAACCCTTCCCAGACAGAGAGACAGACTGCAAATGGCTACCCATCCCAGACAGACAGACACACTGCAAATGGCTACCCATCCCAGGGAGACAGACAGACTGCAAATGGCTACCCATCCCAGGGAGACAGACCCACTGCAAATGGCTACCCATCCGAGGGAGGCAGACACACTGCAAATGGCGACCCATCACAATCAGACAGACAGACAGACATTGCAAATAGCTACCCATCCCAGATAGACAGACACACTGCAAATGGCTACCCATCCCAGATAGACAGACACACTGCAAATGGCTACCCATCCCAGGGAGACCGACACACTGCAAATGGCTACCCATCCCAGGGAGACGGACACCGTGCAAATGGCTACCCAGCCCAGACAGACAGACAGACTGCAAATGGCTACCCATCCCAGGGAGACAGACACACTGCAAATGTCTACCCATCCCAGACAGACAGACACACTGTAAATGGCTATCCATCCCAGGGAGACGGACACAGTGCAAATGGCTATCCATCCCAGACAGACAGACAGACTGCAAATGGCTACCCATCCCAGGGAGATAGACACACTGCAAATGGCTACCCATCCCAGGGAGACAGACACACTGCAAATGGCTACCCATTGCATGGAGATAGACACATTGCAAATGTCTACCCATCCCAGACAGACAGACACACTGCAAATGGCTACCCATCCCAGGGAGACAGACACACTGCAAATGGCTACCCATCCCAGGGAGACGGACACACTGGAAATGGCTACCCATCCCAGGGAGACAGACACACTGCAAATGGCTACCCATTGCATGGAGATAGACACATTGCAAATGTCTACCCATCCCAGACAGACAGACACACTGCAAATGGCTACCCATCCCAGAGCAATAGACACACTGCAAATGGCTACCCATCCCAGGGAGACAGACCCACTGCAAATGGCTACCCATCCGAGGGAGGCAGACACACTGCAAATGGCGACCCATCACAATCAGACAGACAGACAGACATTGCAAATAGCTACCCATCCCAGATAGACAGACACACTGCAAATGGCTACCCATCCCAGATAGACAGACACACTGCAAATGGCTACCCATCCCAGGGAGACCGACACACTGCAAATGGCTACCCATCCCAGGGAGACGGACACAGTGCAAATGGCTACCCATCCCAGACAGACAGACAGACTGCAAATGGCTACCCATCCCAGGGAGACAGACACACTGCAAATGTCTACCCATCCCAGACAGACAGACACACTGTAAATGGCTTTCCATCCCAGGGAGACGGACACAGTGCAAATGGCTATCCATCCCAGGGAGATAGACACATTGCAAATGTCTACCCATCCCAGACAGACAGACAGACTGTAAATGGCTACACATCCCAGGGAGACAGACAAACTGCAAATGGCTACCCATCTCAGGGAGTTAGACACACTGCAAATGGCTACCCATCCCAGATAGACAGACACATTGCAAATGTCTACCCATCCCAGACAGACAGACAGACTGTAAATGGCTACACATCCCAGGGAGACAGACAAACTGCAAATGGCTACCCATCTCAGGGAGTTAGACACACTGCAAATGGCTACCCATCCCAGATAGACAGACACACTGCAAATGGCTACCCATCCCAGGGAGACAGACTGATTGCAAATGGCTACCCATCCCAGGGGGACAGACACACTGCAAATGGCTACCCACCCCAGGGTTATAGACACACTGCAAATGGCTACCCATCCCAGGGAGACAGACTGATTGCAAATGGCTACCCATCCCAGGGGGACAGACACACTGCAAATGGCTACCCATCCCAGGGAGATAGACACACTGCAAATGGCTACCCATCCCAGGGAGACAGACACACTGCAAATGGCTCCCCATCCCAGTGAGACAGACACACTGCAAATAGTTACCCACCCCAGGGATATAGACACACTGCAAATGGCTACCCATCCCAGGGAGACAGACTGATTGCAAATGGCTACCCATCCCAGGGAGATAGACACACTGCAAATGGCTACCCATCCCAGGGAGACAGACACACTGCAAATGGCTACCCATTGCATGGAGATAGACACATTGCAAATGTCTACCCATCCCA